>NW_019154096.1:55707401-55880098 GCF_002288905.1 Enhydra lutris kenyoni | reverse complement strand
GGGGGGCCCGCACGGCGCGGGGGTCGGGGCCTGACTGGGCGGCTACCCATACTGTTTCGTTAGCGAGTGGGGGCGGGGGTGGGCAGGAGAAGAGAGTGGTTCAGAGTAGCTGGGCTACAGGTCCCTGGAAGGGGGTTGGTCATTGCTGATGGTGATCGAGCTTCTCCCTCAGCCTGCGATCTCATCAGAGCATCTCTAGGTGCAGGGAGGTGTGCAGTGGGCAGGTTGGGGTGTGGGGAGAGGACCCCTCCTTTTAAGCAACACTCGTTCTGGGCGCTCTTAGGTTTCCTGTTCCCAGGACAGATCTGCAAGCATCCCACATTTCTTTCTGCTGCTCAGAGCTCAAGGTCAGGCTTTGTGATCCAAGCTCCTTCACTTACACCTTCTCTATCTCCTCCCCTGTAGAGAGCGAAATCCGAGTTCGACTGCAGAGCGCGTCCCCATCTACCCGATGTAAGTGTTCACAGTCTGTCTGCAAACAAAGGATCCAGGAATCCAGGGTCACCACGGTGTGCGTGCGTGCGTGTGTGGTCACTTGATCATAAAACGTGTTGAAGGTCCTTCTGTGAGAGGGACCCTAGGCTAGGTGTCGGGTCAGGAGCTGAATAACTTCTGTTCCCTGCTGCTGAAGGGGAGATAGAAAACCAACCCACCATGGCCTCTCTGGGAGCTGAAGGAGCAGGCAGCCAAAGAAACCTCCAGGGTCAGGGTCACTTGAAAGGAGACTGAGGGCTCCATGGGATGAACCGGCATCAGACATTTGGGGAACATATGTTCAGACAGTGGAGGAATGTTCCATGTGGCCCAAGGAAAAGGAATAGGAGGGGACCCGATAGAGTACTTAAGGTGGGAGAAGAGTCCAAAGTAAGTGGAGTGGGAGAGTTTGAACTTTATTTTGCATGTCTAGGATTCCCCAGCCCCTGTCCGTCGACTCTGTTAGACTCCTGTTCTTGTGATAGGCGATTTGACTTCTTGAAATGAACCCAACTGGTAGGACAGGAGCCAAGTACAAAGAGTAGGAGGAGAAAGAGCCAGGTTGGTTGGCCCAGGAATTAGACAGGGGCTGGCTCAGAGACCCCTGGGCCAAGGGGTCCTATGCTGTACCCCCAGCGTCCTTCCAGGCTGGGCGGAGCTGAGCCAAGGTTGGAGCTTTCAGGGAAGGGGGTGCCTGGGCAGTCCTCCAACACACGTTGTGTGCAAACCTGTCTCTTACACGCTGCCCTCGCGTAATGCCTCCCTTCTCTCTTAACTTGCCCTGTTGGGAGGCACAGGGGGCTTGCATCCCTCACTGAGCTAGCTACAGGTCACAGTGGCCACATGGACTGGAACTCCCACAAAAGCAGCATACTGTCAAGGAGTTAGGGGCCACGGGTTCCTGGTGGCCCCCCAGAGCATACAAGGTCAGCGACCCAACATGTGGGGTGTCCTGGCAGGGGTTGAGCTCACTGTTGAACAGTCTGTTTCCAGGGATCCGATTCTCTCACTGGCCTGGGCATAAATCCCCGAGTCTGGCAGTCTAGGAGGACAGTCTTCCAGCCACAGAATTCTCCCCATGGTGCCTGATGAGGTCTAATTAGGAAATATATACTGAGGACCTCTCCGTGGAGACGCTGTATTTATGAGGCATTAATATTACAAAGTACCAGCTTAATATGTGCTATAAATCGACAAAATGCAGAAATTACAGTGCTGACCAAAAATATGCCAGCGTGTGAAGCGGATGCCATCCCCCCTCATATTCCAGATACCATTAATGTCCTTCCCGCTGCAGCTGGGCTGGGGAAAGAACCCTGGGCCTAATGGAATATGTGGGCATCACCTTACAGGGACAGAATTGGATGATGTTAAGCGTTTGCTCAAGGGGAGCCGATCAGCAAGCGTGAGCCCCACCCGGAACTCCTCCAACACCCTCCCGATCCCCAAGAAAGGCACAGTGGAGACCAAAATGGTGACCGCGAGCTCCCAGTCGGGTAAGTCCCGTGGCTCCGGCTGCCATGGAGGGAAGGGAGCCAGGTGGCAGAGTTGGCCCGGCCCAGGAGCTCAGCCACCCCAGCAGGCCTTCCGGGGGGTGGCAGAGGCCTCACAAGGTACTGCGCCTTCGTGCTTTGTGCTGCGTAACCATGTGGGCTGCACGCTGTCTGCTCCACCATGGAGCATGGGGCTGGGCCCTACATCCTAGAGAGTCTCTCCCAGGGCATTCTTGAACTCCCTTGGGAATGTGTTGGCCATGTTCCCCAAGTGAAGACTCCTGGGGACACTTGCAGTGTTTCCCTTTATTTATTCAGTGACTATTCTGTGCCGCCTCTATGCCAAGTACCAGGCACTGAGGAGAAGCAGCAGAGAGAGGAGATACTGCCCCTCGTGGAGGGGGGGCCCTCTGGGGGAAGTCAGACGGATAACCAGGAGATGGTAGTCAGGTAGGAGGAGTGTTGCGGAACCCTCCGAGTTCGCATGCCTGCTGAGTGCCAGGCAGCTTCTGTGGGGGGTAGAGAGATGAATAAGCAGATCCTCAGAGCGAGGGGAGGGAAGGAGCCAGGTATGCTGTGATGTAGAGCTTTCTGTCTTTGACTCCAGGAAAGAAGAAAAATCCCTTGAGATTGTGACCGTCTCTTATGTAAATATAAGACAAACCTCCGGCCAGTGTGCATGGCTGCCTGGCCAGCTCCCCCAGTATAGTGAGGAGGCAGAACTGCTTCAGATCTGCAGGAGCACCGAACCCTCCTCCCGGGGGCAGAGTGGCCCCTGGGTCTGGTGTGCATGTAGGAATGTTGACAGGGTCTTACCAGGGAAGACTGCCCTGAGCACATATAGCCACAGACCCGGCCTTTGCTGTCTATGCCTGTCCTCTGCCTGGAGGTCTGTGTGGGATTTGCTGTTCCCAGGCATCTGTGAAGGTGGAATCAGCAACAGACGGGAGAGAGCATTGGTCACCAGCACACCAGGAGGTGGGGAGGGCCTCTTGGAAAAATGGGCAGACCCCAGAGCAAAATTGACCTACTTCAAATTTCGCCAAGAGCCAACAAGAATTTCTAACATGAGAGATCAAGTTTTCACCAGCTCCAGGGTTTCAGATGGAAGTGGGCTGGCCAGCTTCCCTGGACTGAGGGAGTTCCTGGACATGGGACCTTCGGGGCTAAACCCAGTTGGGCTACACCGGCCAGCCTGGGTTATCCCAGCACGGAGCACCGACTGGTCTCTCACGGGGGTGCGGGCATGCCTGTGTGATTCCAGTGTCCGGCACCTATGATGCCACCATCTTGGATGCCAACCTTCCCTCCCACATGTGGTCTTCCACCTTGCCGGCGGGTTCCTCCATGGGGACCTACCACAACAACGTGACAACCCAGAGCTCGTCCCTCCTCAACACCAACGCCTATTCTGCGGGATCTGGTATGTGGTACGGGGCACTTCCCCTCCCACTGCTGGGCCCCTTGCACCTTTACTGGAGCTGAGGGACCCCTCTGGTATTGGCCCTTCCCGCAGCTTCCCTGAGGGGCTTTCTGTGGCCCGGCGTCCCATGATTTTCCCAGCTTAGTTCAGTCTCCGGGTATTTCTTTTGATGGGTTCCATATGAGAAAGACTGTCTAGCACAGTGTATCAGAAAAAAGTGTCATGAGAAAGAACATGAAAACAGATCTGAGGAGCCTTGTTGCCCTCTGCATGGATAAACTGTGACCTTGAGTATGTCAGTTAACTTCTCTGGGCTTCAGATGCCTTTTCTGCAAAGTGGCGACTAACAAGAGGGGCTCTGGCTGGACCCCATGTCCACTCGAGGCCTGACCATCTGAGGACCATCCCTTGGCTAGGACCCAGGCACACCACAGACAGATCGGTTCTCTGCTGCGAGGCAAGAGCCCACGATTTCCTAAAACCAGAAATGTAACAAAAGCTCAAAATGCAGCCCTGCCCTTCCTTCCCTGGCTTCTATGTGCCCCCCCCAACCCCCCGGTCTGGGCCCACCGCCCCTCTCACCGGCCTTCCTCCTCCCCTGCAGTCTTCGGAGTTCCAAATAACATGGCGTCCTGCTCTCCCACGCTGCACCCCGGGGTCAGCTCCTGCTCCTCAGGTTAGTGCTCGCCAGCTTGCGTGGCCTTTTTCAGAATGTTTGCTTAAAACATTAGGATGCTCTCTCCTGCTGAGGAAAACCGTGGTTTCCGCAGAAATGTCTTCTACGCCCCTGAGCATGAGGACTTTCCTCAGTGCGCACGGGCCCAAGGGGTGTCTGCCCGCGGTCAGAGGTGGAGCTCAGCCCCCAAGGGCAAGGCCTAAGGTGGAGGGGCCAGAGGCCTCACCTACCTGCTTGTCCTGTGCTGGTCCCTTTCTCCTCTGTGCGCAGTGGAGAGATGGAAGCAGAAGGGCCGAGTCAGTGCTCCGGACATTTTTCAGGTGGAAAGTATTGTTACATTAGAAAGATCTTACTTTAGATCTTTTTATAAATACTGTAGGTCATTGGGGGGCTCAACCAATGTTACTGCTTAGTTTCCAATGCAAACATGACCATTTTAAAGGAATACAGGTTCACTCTGTTTCCACATATGTCATAACCACACGTTATGTAAATGTTACCAGCCACATCTTGTTTCTTTTTTTTTCCTTTTTTCTTTCTTTTTTTTTTTTTTTAAAGGCTTCTGCCTTCCCTCTCTGTTACTGTGATTAGTAAATATAACGATGTGGGCCTTCTTCATTTAGCAGGCTGGTACGCCCACAAGTGCAAATGTAGCATTCTTGTTTCAACACTTCTGTTCAACTACAGCCCCACCAAACCCATAAGACACCGGGTTCACGTTTCATTCCTTCTGCCTTTACCCTTCTGCTTTGCCAAGTCCTGACGGAGGAAGGGGGCCAATCTTGGATCCAGGATCTGTGCCCCAAACACTAGAGATGATGAAATAAGAGAAGCTCTTACCCAGGGAGGATTGAGCTTCTGATCATTATTTAAAGACCAACAACCAGCCTCTGAAATCCTAATGGGAGCCAGGGGAACTTTATGTGTTTGAGTCTTGAGGCGGACGTGTTCAAAGGAAAACCAGGGGCATGCCAGGTCAGCCCTCTCAGTCCCTCTGCATCTGCGTCCTATGCCCACAGTGCCCCACCGTGTCCCAGAGTGCCCCAGGATCCCCCAGCAAACACGGACTCCCTGGGATATTAAGTTGGCTCCACACCCAATGAGGAGCCCAACAGACCTGAGCTGAGATCGAGAGTCAGACACTTAACTGATGGAGCCACCCAGGCGTCTGGACCCCTGGGATATTTTTAAATGTCCTGGGATACAGCGACCTTGTTCAGACCCCGTGAAAGTGACCAACCATTCAGTTGTGTGCACTCACTACCCAGGGTAGCTCAGGACCCAGTGCTGAGAGTATCTGGCCTATGGTGGGGATCCCTGTGTCCCTCACAATGTAAGAACTGAGAATGCTGGGTAATCTGTCCCGTGTGAAGGCCTTCATTGTGGAAGTGATTTGGGGGCTCTGGGGGCTGCCTCAAGCTAAGGGACCTCCCCCCCGACCTGCGCTCACCTGCCCTCAATTGCTTTCACAGTGTTTGGCATGCAGAACAACCTGGCACCCAGCTCATCCGCCCTGTCCCACGGCACGGCCACCACCTCCACAGGTCTGTAGCCGAGGTTGGCACTCCAGGCCCAGGCAGTGACACCTCTCAGCAGCTGTAACTCACAGTATTCCTTTTCAGCAACCAAACTGGAGGGACCAAAATATCTCCAAAAATCAGTCAACCTTTCCCCACCTCCCAACCTAGAGGTGCCAACTTCTGTCACGTGGGGGCTCAGACGTGAGGGAAACCACAGGGGAGCCTGTGCTCTGGCATGTCCCCTGTATATCCCTGTCTCACTGCTGTTTCCGATGGTCCCTGTCACTGTACACTGATCACCTGGGTGATTTTCTGGTGTACCCCCTGTGCAGGCCTGGGCACAGGGAGCAGAAGAGGTGTGACCCTTAACCTTTGCCCTCAACTTGCTTACTGTTTACTTGGAGTAGAGAGTCTAATACATGTGAAACAATGTATCCCGTAAGACAACATGCATCCAGGTATGCAGAGCAGGTGTTAAGGTTATAGGTGTTCTGAATGGAAGGAATCCTAGGAGGACTTCATGGAGGAGGAGGAATTTTGGAACAGACCTAAAAGGATGAGGATTAGACCAAGGAAAGTTCATCTAAATTCACTGCCGCCCCTGTGGCTGGAGAGAGTTGTCTTCCTTATTATTGTTCATTTTATTTATTCTGTGTTCTCCTCACCTGGGGAGGCTGCCGAGCTGCTAGGGCTGGTCAGACTACTTCTGAGCCTCAAGGAGCCACCCTCCCACACTGGACTGCTCACTCAGTGGTTCCTTTCTTGCAGCGTACGGTGTGAAGAAGAACCTGCCCCAGAGCCCTGGCGTTGTGAGCACTGGTGTGTCCACCTCTGCCGGTGAGCATGACCTCCGGCTGCTGAGGGCAGCTTGTGCAGGTGGGGAAGTGCTCCGCGGGGACACCTGCTGTATGAGAGGAGAGAGAACCCACTGCTGGTCTGAGGTCTGCAAACACGACTCACCCTGAGGCCTCCCCAGTTGCCATGACAGAGCAGAGGCTGCTGTGCCCCTGGCCCTACCTTGGCCTTCCCGTCCAAGGGGTGGGGCGGGGAGCTCCATCCTCCACACCTGCCCAGGGTCAGGCATTTGTGCCCCAGTCCCCACCCATGTCTGCAAGCCCCCGGCCTGCTCCTCTTATGTGTGCCCCATTGTAAGAACCAGGGAGCCCGTCTGGAGCTCCGCACACATTTCTTCTAGGATCTTCATCAACTTGGGCTCACCGCAGCTGGTGGGTTCTTTCCTCCATTGATCTGATCCTGTTGCTTCCTTCCATTCAACAACTGGTTGATTCAAAAAAGACTGAGCACCTGCTTTGTATGAGATGCTAATCTCCGTGACTGAGCAGAGCCGTGAACAAGGCAGACTAGATTCCCACCCTCACCAGGCTGACCACCCAGTGGGAGGCCGATAGACCAGGAGACCAAGTACAGGAGAGGATGAGAAAAAATAACACCCACCTTCGGAAGAAATAGGTGGTTCGCTAGAGACAGGAGCGCATGCGCATTAGATCGGGTGGTCAGGAAGAGCTCACGCCAGCCCAGGACGGGAACCCTGGAGGCTGAAGGCTAGATATGAACCGGCCACATTAATTAAAGAAGTGCCTGAGAGACAAGGGGACTGTGGCCCTTTCACTAAAGATCCTGTAACGTCCAGGTGTGGAGGCAGCATCAGAGGTCAGCCCCCCAGCATTTCTGGCATTGACCTCTGATGGCCAGGCCTAGCCGGGCAGGGGAGGTGCTTTTGGTCCCCAGGAGGGTCTTAGTGACCGCTATTGGCGAGAACAGGCCTTTGGACATACCCGCTGATCCCTCTCTTTCCCTCCCCGCTCCTCTTGTCCTCTTCCTTCCTCTTCTCGTTTCTTCTGTCTCCCTTGTCCTCCTCCTTGCCGGCTCCTCTCCTTTCCAGCCTGCACCACAAATGTCCAGAGTGATGATGTCCTGCACAAGGACTGTAAATTCCTGATTCTGGAGAAAGACAACACACCAGCCAAGAAGGAGATGGAGCTGCTTATCATGACCAAGGACAGCGGGAAGGTCTTCACTGCCTCCCCAGCCAGCATCGCTGCAAGTACGAGGGGGCCCATTCTAGGCAGGTTTCCCAAGAAAGGCAGACCCTGTAGGAGACAGAATGTCCCCGCAAGGTGGCTGGAGACATTTTAGTAAGAAAACCACAGTCACTCCATTCAAATGAAAAATGTCTGCCTGAATAGGGTGTTCCAGGGTCTGCCTTGAATGCAGATAAACATTCAAGAAAGTTCTGGTAAAATACTCCCAGAGAGGTCTTTGGGCAATGGGAAGCCTAAGCACAAACACAGATGCGGGAGATGAACTCAGGGAAGCTGGGCCCTCTTCCTACCCCGGTGTCCACGCAGGAGCGGCTCTGGGGTGGGTGGGGCGGGAGCACAGAATACCCGGGGTGATCCTGGGTGGTGTTCACAGCATCTTTTGCAGATGATACCCTCAAGAAAGAGAAGCAAGCTGCCTACACGGCTGACACCTGCCTGGTATCAGAAGCTAATGGTGAGAGGAAATCGGAGACTGTCCCTCTGACTTTTATCTGTCTGCCTCTCATTTATTTATCCTCTGAGACCTCGCGGCTCAGAATGCAGCCTCTGGCCCTGCAGGACGGGCGCCACCCAGGAACCTGTTGGAAATGCAGAGTGCCGGGCCCTGGCCCAGACCTGCTGAATCAGAGGCTGCATTCCTGCAAACCCCGCAGTGGTCTCGGGCTGTGTGTGC
Organism: Enhydra lutris kenyoni; assembly: GCF_002288905.1. NCBI lineage: Eukaryota > Metazoa > Chordata > Mammalia > Carnivora > Mustelidae > Enhydra > Enhydra lutris. The sequence goes on along the minus strand of NW_019154096.1, from coordinate 55,871,776 downwards.
ATGCGTATGTGTATGTGTATGTGCACGCACACGCTTGTGACTACAGCAGACACCTTCCCGGGGTGCGTCTGCCGTCTCTGGTGGGATTGTTTTTCTCTGCTTATTCCCTATCCCATAATTTTCAGAACTACTAGAAAATGCTTCGCAAAGCATTTGCTACGTTTATTATATTTTTTTTCTTTCCAAATACTTGGGTTCTCTCCCAGCTAACTGCACTTGTCTGCATGCTCTGGGCCCTGTAGACTCTCCCCAGATCACTGATTTCAGGGAGGTCAGTAAAGAAAGAGGAGAGTTGGGCCCTAGGACATCTTTTCAAAAATGCAAATGCAATCCATTACAGTCTTTAGCAGGCCCTACTCTAAGGAAATGCTCACTTTGAAGATTTATATTTTAGGGTGGAAATGGGGCTATGGAGATAAAAGAGGCTTTGCAGAAGCTGATGAAAGCTGTAAACAGTATTCCCAAAAAACTTCACATGTGCTCACAAGCATTCCGTGGTTGGATAGCAGGAGGAGCTCCTGCACTAGCCCTCCAGCCCCCTGCCCCAGGTGAAGATAGTGTTCTGAATCCCCGAACTAAGAAATCAAGAGCCCTTTCTCACAAGCACCTTGATCGTTTGGATGCGAATGTTGCCCCTAACGTGGAACCCCAAAACTGTCTTGGCTTGAAAGATTTAAGGTCACAAGAAGGTTGAGACCCTGCTTTTCCCACCAACCATTAATTGCTTGTCAAGCCATGTATCTCTCGATGGAATTGTTGCAAACATGTTATCAACGAGGACTGAGTGAGTGAATGTCCCTGCCTGGAGCTGCTGGGATGGCATCGCTCCCTCAGGTTCTGCCCACAATCAGCTCACGGGCTGTCCTGTGGGCTCCTGCAGTTCAAAAGCTCAGGTTCAAACCCGTGTTCTCGGTGTCTGCCTTCCAGGAGACGTGAAGACTGTGTCCACCAAGGGCAAGGCCGCCTCTGCAGGTGGGTGACAATAGCAGGTCCTGCGGGGACAGGAGTTGATGGGGCTGGTGGTAATGAATGGAAGGATGACCACCCCCTCGCCTACAGCTGGGGCACACAGGAGCCGCACCTCTAAATCATTCTGGAAGGTGGCAGGGTAGAGGACGGCAGGGGCGCAGGCTGGGGTCTGGAGCAGGGCTGCAGCAGGAGGCCCTGCCTGTGCCCTTGGGCGCTGCCGCCCAGGGTGCAGGGTCTCCCAGCAGGCCAGGAGCCAGAACCCCCAACCTGGGCTTCGAGGGCCACGGAGACCACATGCACACCTCCAGCCCTTTACATTGGCTCACTTGCTTCCACAAGTGAGAGAGAAGCAGGTCAAGGGTTATCCGCCTATTTTAGACATTAAAAACCCTTTCCACTAAAAACAAAACCCACAAAACTTCCTGGCCACCCTGAGTTTAATTCCAGGCACAGCAGGGATTACAAAGAAGGAGCAGTGGGAACGGAGATGGGGAGATGGGAACGCTTTGGGTTTAGCCATAATCAAATGCAGGAGGTGGTATGAAATCAGGGGTCGTCATCAGGATTTTTAAACTTTGTGCCCTGTCCTGTGCTAAGTACCTTAAGTGCCTTATCTCCTTCATCCAACAACCATCCTAAGAAGGAGGCAAGCTCTTAACCCCATTTTATAAGAAAGGAAACCGAGGTGCAGGGACCCCCTGTGGCCCGCACAGCCAGGCTGGTCGGGCGCGTGCTCTTCACCAGCCGGGGCCTGTGTTCCATCCTCGCGCCCGGCTTCTCCTTTAGGGCCTTGCAGCCCCGACCAGCATTCGCGCAGCCCCTAGGAAGTCTCCAAAACCTAGAGAATTCGGAGGGAAGAGGGCACGAGTCTACTGCATTCACCTTACCCTTCCTTTGTCTTCCACAGAAATGCACAACTACAACCACCGCGGGGGCGGTGGGGGCGGCGGGGGCGGCGGGGGTCTGTGGGGGGCGGCGCCCGCCTGGTGCCCCTGCGGCTCCTGCTGCAGCTGGTGGAAGTGGCTGCTGGGCCTGCTGCTCACCTGGCTGCTGCTCCTGGGGCTGCTCTTCGGCCTCATCGCTCTGGGTACGTGCCCGCAGAGGGGCCCACTGCCTGAGCGGAGGGCGGGAGTTCGCAGGTCCCGGGTGTGGAGGGTAGAGGGGCTGGAGAGGATGGGTGTGGACCCCCTGTTACCGTGAATGAGCAGATGGGGCTGCGGAGGCACCTGGCCAGGGTCCCCCAGGCCGCTGGGGTCCCGGTGTGGCTCCCAGCTTGGGGCCCTCTGTCCGCGGAACAGCCTGCCAAGCAAGCACAGGGCGGCTCTTAGGAACCAAGCCAGGCCTTCCCGGAGCCGCTTCGCACCTTCTGCACGTTCTGTGTGGCCCCTGCCCCCACCCCCAGGGAGGAGGAGGAGGAGGAGGGCCCGCACTGCAGCCACAGCGCAGGATGAGGCCGACCCCCAGGCCCAGTGTTTTGAGCGCCTGGCTGCCATGTCACGTGCACCCCCCACCCCCGCTCGTCACAACAGGTGCCCTGTACACGTGTAGGGGTTGTAGCACGATGTCCCTAGAGCTCCAGCCCGGGCTGCATGGAGGCCCCCTGACAGCCTGTCTGCCCTGTTGCAGCTGAGGAGGTGCGGGCTTTGAAGGCGCGGGTGGCCGCGCTGGAGCAGGGCCGGGGCGACGTCCTGCTCTACGACCAGAAGATGGATCGCGCCAGTAAGGACCGGCTGCTGGGCACCGCCCCTGGCGTGGGAGCAGATGCCGGGGGCCTGGGGCTTGATCACCACAGTCAGGAGGTGCTCTGGCTGTTTGTGAGGGACAAGCTGAAGGCCGAGCAGGAAAGCGGTGAGCATCCTTGTTCCCCCTCATTTGCTCCTGAGGGGGGTGAGGTAGAGGCTGGGACCTGGGGGCTGGGCCCCAGGGGGAGGGGGACTGGCCTTGCCATCCCATCTGACTGCTGGGAACGCCGGCCTGGAGGCCCGGTGAGGAGAGCTGCCCCAGGTCACACAGCCGGCACCCCTTAGAGTCTGGGTGCTAGTTCCCACCACAGTCCACCTCGTGTATGTCTGTGTGTCCGTGTGTGTGCATGTGTGTGACACACACGGGATGTGCCACTAACTCCAGGCATACCTTCCCTTGTAGGAAATCTCCGAGGAAGCCCCGGCCCGAAAGGTACTAGGTAGACTGGGCCTTGACCCTGGTCTCTTTCCCTGCCCTTGGACGGTGGGGGGGTGGTTTCCTGGTTGGAAATTTTCCAGACTGAAGGATGAGTAGTGGAAAGATCTTGTGGTATCTGTCGGGAGGGCTGAGAACGGCCTCGGGTTCTCATCCCATCTCATACTTTTCATTATCTGTCTGATTTCAGGTGACATGGGAAGTCAAGGCCCTAAAGGTAAACAAGTGCGGTGCTTTTGACCTGGAATATTAGCAAGGGCCGGCTTAAGGCAGTCAGCCAGGCTCTGGCTCCCGCACCCCGTCTTCCTGGCCAACTCTCCTCATGTCGGGACTGCAGACCCTTGGGCTTTCGGAGGTTTAGTGACAGAGCAGGGCTCTGTGTCTCTGGGGCATCGCTGTTCCTCATCTCTCCTCAGGGTTCTCGGAACTCCCCCACAAGGACTCTGAATGTATCAAGGGCCTGTGTCTCCCTCAGCTCCAAAGGGTAGCTCAAGGGCCTGGAACTGTACATAATCCTTAGGGAGATTTCTAGAAATACAGATTCCTGGGCCCTGCCAGGAATCAGATCCTGTGGAACTGGATCTCTCCCTCCTCCCCGCAAGTTAATTCTGATGACCCAGGTCAGGGGCAGCATGCTCCCGGGGGTCTTCATGGGGGAGGCTGGAAGTGACTCCCAGCAATCAGAAAGGGGGGTCCTCTGGGGGAATCCAGCAGGGGCAACACCACCCGCCTTCGGGGAAAGGGCAGTGTAGCAAGGAGGCGGGACATACTCCCAGGAAAGGGGGCCCCACCGTCTTAGTTGGGGAACAGTTGTGGGCTAACTTGTGTGACACACATTCATCTGCCATAGGAAATGTATCTATTTCCTCAGAAAAGTGGTTGACAATCAGTGGGACAGGCCCATGGGTGGAAGAGGTTTCCAAACCAATGACTACAGCAGCACCCCTTGATCTAGTAGAGTGGGGTTTGAAAGCTTCTGTGTGGAGGGGAGAGAAGTGCCAGAAGAGGCTGGGCCCCGCCCCCAGAACCTGGGATCCAGCAGGTGTGGGTGGTGCTGGGAGTCCAGGGTCTTGCTCACCCAGGTGGTTCTGAGGCCAGGGGAGCATGGTCCATTCTGAGAACCACTGTTCAAGGTGACGGGGGGGGGCCCTCCGTCCCCAGCTTTACCTCCTCCCGGAGAGATCCCAGTGCAGGAATGGGCATTCCTCCATCCGATGGCTTCCACTTCCCTTCCGGACCCCGCTCTCCCCACCCCTTACCTGGGTCATTGCGTGAGCTCCCTTCCGGAAGGCTCCAGCTTGCAGACCACACACTGCTCCTGAGCATGCTGGATGTGAAGACAGCTGGTCCTGGAGTCCCCGACTTTCCGGTTGCCATGAAATACAATATGTTACATTTGAGTTTCAGAGAAATCATTGTCACTATGTCGCAAATATCGCGTTGAATATACTTAGGCTACAAACATACTTAGTGTTTATCTGTGTCCTGTATATTTACTAAATTTGGCAAACCAACTAGTCCTACCAGTGGCTCTTTGAGGTAGCGAGCATGGGTCCTCTGACTTCTCACTTTTCTCTCTGTCCCCACAGGCGACCGAGGGCTCCCTGGGACTCCAGGTGCGTAACCTCTGATGGCGTGGCCGGTGTCGTGGGCAGCTCAGCCCTGGCTTCTGGTTCTAGGGGGAAAACAGGGCTGAGGTAGTCTTGTATTTCCACAGGCCTCCCTGGGCTCCTGGGCCACCCGGGTCCAGAAGGACCAAAGGGACAAAAAGGCAGTGTGGGTAAGAACCTCTGTCCATTCTTTCGTTTCCTTATTCATTTGTTGACTCAGTAGCTGTTTATTAAGTGTCTGCTGTGCCAGGCCATGTTTTAGGAGCTGCCCATCTTTGGGTTGGGGAGAAAGCCTGCAGACCTGACAAATAAGTGAAGTACAGAGCAGGGTCGGGCATGGATCATGGATCGTGAAGTGGGGAAGACAGAGCCAGACAGGGCCCTGGGAGCGCCAAGAGGGTAAATTTAAATAAGGCTGTAGAGAAGGCCTCACTGAGAAGCTGGTGCCATTTGAACAGACTTGAGCAGACTGGAAGGGGGTGAGGTAGCTGGGGTGAGGAGTTGGGGGAAACACTGCCCCAGGCCTTGGGGCAAGAGTGTGCCATGGTCAAGGAGTGGGGAGGGGGAGGAGGGGGGCCTGGGGCTGGAGCCCACCAGAAGACTAAGGGTCCGGTGGGGCCTGGGAGGGTGTGGTAACACTGAGCTTTTCCTCCCAGTGAGTTAGGAAGCCATCTGCAGGTTTGGGGCAGAAGTGGCTTGTGATCCACTTGGATTTCTAAGGGTCACTCTAGCTTCTGGGTTGAGCCTGGGCCGCAGGGGTAAGGGGAGAAGCCAGGAGAGCAGTGTGGAGGCTCCAGGCAGGTGTTCTGCCGGCGACATGCTGCCGCTGGAGCTCTGAGCCATGGCACTGGACCCGAACTCTGAGATGGCTGGTCCTTTCTTTAGGAGAGCCAGGCATGGAGGGACCCATGGGCCAGAGAGGGCGAGAAGGCCCCATGGGACCTCGTGGTGAACCAGGGCCTCCTGGGTTTGGAGAGAAAGGTGACAGAGGTAAGAGGCTCTTCCTTCCTCCTTCCTTTCACTTGCTTTGGCTGAGCACCTGCCTCAAGCCGGGCTCTGTGCCAGGCCCTGCAAAAACTGTGCTCTCATGGGGGAGGTGGGCCGGGCTGTGCATTCGGGTTGGAGCTGAGAACCTGTAGGGCATAGAATCCACAAAGAACACAGTCACGGGGAGAAGCAGAGTCATGGCTGAGGTGAAGGGCTCTGGGCAGAGCAGGGCCTGGCTGAAGGCAGGCTAGGGTGTAAGTCCTTAAGCCTCTCGTGGCTAGAACTGGGCAGGGAAGGAGACCCAGGCCCAGCCCTGGGGGAGGTGGGGAAGATTTTACATTAGATTCCTAACCACGAGTCTGCTTTGGTCAGGGGAAACCAAGCACAGACACCAGAAATGCTCAAAACGCCAAAAGATCATGAGCAAGAAGCTTTAGTTTTAGTTCGACTTTCCCTTAAAAATATTGTTCAACCAGCCAGCAATTATCACATACCCGCTGGGTGCCAGACCCCGTGCAACGTGAATAAAGGCTCTGGGGGCAGAGACTGAAGGTGTTTTGCAGATTCGTGGTCTCGAGGAAGTATCCGATGGATCAGAGGCCACTAGCAGCCTGGGAAGTGCCCCCCACAAATGACACTACCTGGCTGGGTGGCAACCAAACTGAGGGGACTCTCCTTTCTCCCCAGGGGCTGCTGGTGAACCTGGTGTTCAGGGCCCACCCGGAGTCCCAGGTTCTGTGGGTCCCAAAGGTAAGACAGGTGCCAGGATGGTGCCCAGATTTGCCACGTCCAGGACCAGGATAGATTACAGAGGTCCAGGCACGGGGATGTTGGCAGCCAGGACCTGTTGCCCCGAGCCTGCATAAGGACAGTGGGCCCAAAGAGTGTCCCCCTGAAAAACAGTCTCGGGGTCAGGACTGGGGCTGTATTTTTGGCTTCATGGAAATTTGGGATGTTTCCATCTCTCTCCAGTGGCCCCGTTATGTGGCCCCTAACTGGGTATATGGGCCAAGAAGTCCACAGTCAGATAAGTTCCACACCTGACTGTGCCCAGACACACTTGTTCAGAAGCAACATGTGTGGACAACTCAGGGCGAACGGGGCCTTCTCAGTTTGATGCCCATGTGGCCAACTGTCCTCCCTACTGCTGCCCGGGCCCAGACGTTTTACTCTGACCGGTCCCACCAACTGCAGCTGCCTCCCGAAGGAGAACTTTGCACTTGGGTCACCCTCAGACCCACTGACGTGGGGTCACCTGGGAGTGAGCACCACCCCCCGCACTCCCCGCAGGGAGGGTCGGACCTCCCTGGCCTGTGCCTTGCCCCTGATGGTGGCTGTCTTGTTCTTCTCAGGTTCCAGCGGTTCTCCTGGCCCACGGGGTGTCCCAGGTCAGTGTGCTGTTTATATAAACAGATGCTCTTTCTGGGGAAAGGAAAAGGATGCCAAAAGGAAAAGCCTTTTTTAAAGCAAAAGAGCTAGTTATAAAGTGAGCCTTCGGAAGACCCGTCTGTACGTGCGTCCCCTGAAGCCGAGGTCCGGCTCCCAGTAGTTCCAGTGAGATCCAGTCCGATGTGGCTCCAGCAGTAGGCAGTCCCCTCCTGTTGCTCCCGAGCAGAGTCCCTGCACCACCTCCTCCCTCGTGGCCCATGCCTCTCTGTCGCCATGGGAATCTGCCGCAGCACACACCATACCGCAGGCCATTGTCTCTGCCCAGGTCCCACTGTGTGTGTGTCCACCCCACTCCCTACCCAGGGCCTGGTAACACGGGCTGGGAGGTGACCCTGGATGAGGGAGCAGGGATGTGGGGAGGCATCTGCGGGGAAAGCCCCTAATGTTGCCCCAGGGTGCGTGTGCCCCTGCGTGTGCACATCCATGCCCATCTGTGCCCGTGTGCACATCCCTCAGCCCCAGAGCTGGGGCCGCTCATCTGCCTGTGTGGTTTCCTTCGTTTGCAGGCCCAATAGGTCCCCAAGGGCTCCGAGGGGAAGTTGGACTTCCTGGTATCAAAGGTAAGCTTGGGAGAGGGCCTGGAAGGGGAGGGGATGTTGCCCTGTAGATGCCACTCGATCAAGGAGGAGGTCTGGGGGGCCAGGAGGGTCTGGCAGCTGTGACCAGTGGCTGGTGCAGGCTGACAGGTACGTGAGCAGAGGGGAGGTCAGGATGGCGGGAGAGCCTGTCTGCACACACAGACCCTGCCCTCTCTTGGTCACTGCTCCTCCCCACCCCAGGGCTCTTTACACAGAGTTGTCTATTATCTTTTCAGGTGACAAAGGACCTCTGGGGTCACCAGGACCCAAAGGTATGTTGCTGCTGCTCAGACAGCCCTGTTGCCTGACTCCTAGGAGCCCAGAAGGGACCCCTGCCTCAGAGTCTGGGGGGGTGTGTGAGGGCCCATTCCAGCCCAGCCTCTCACTGAGGGGCACTGAGGCAGGAAGAGGGGAAACAGCCGCCATGTCCCAGCACTATGGTCGGGTGGTCCACAGGGTCCGGGATACAGGGTTGAGGCATGTGCCCTGTAGTCTGGTTCTCCTCGTACCCGTCGCACCTACTTGAGTGCCAGTAGGGCTGGGGGCGGTCTGTGGGTGACCCTGCGGGGAGGGCAGGCTTGCTCCTTGGTTCACCAGTGCCCAGTCCTCACCATCATCCTCCTGACCGAGGCTCGTGGGCACAGAACTGCTCGACGCTGGGGTTCTGTCCCGCTGAGTGAGGGGATTTTCCTGGCTCCCGACTAATGCTCCTGCCACCCTGCCCTGCCCCGTGTTTGTTTCAGGTGACCAGGGGGAGAAAGGACCCCGAGGCCTCACAGGTCAGTCTTGCACAGGCATCCGCTGTGATCCATTAAAGACTTCTAGCAAATCCATTGGGCCCTGGAGGCAGAAAGAACCACAGAAGCATGAGACAGAATCTCTGTCTAAAAACCTCCAGAAAACCTGTAATCTAAGAGAACAAACCAAAAAACAAGAACACAAGATAAAATAGTGAAGGGAGCGGAAGCCAGCATCATAATGTATGCCTAGTCCAGATAGTAAACATTTGGAACAGAAAAGGGAGTTTCTGGTTGTCTTGGATGATTTGGGGGGGATCCCGTGGGGACAATGACACTCTTCCCAAAGTCGCAGAGGCTTGGGAGCCTCTAATGCACTTACCCTCCTGCCACCTTGAATGATGGAAAACGGAACCCGGAGCAATGGTGCTTTGGCTATGGGGGCAGCCGTGTGGGGCTGGGGGAGTAAGCTTCAGCCCCGGCATGGCTCTGAGCGCATCCACACCCGCCTGGGGACCCTGACCATTGCCACTAAGCAGAGGCTGGGTCCCCAACCCCTGTCGGTCACCTCAAGCTCCCTGGCTCGGCGGGTGGCAGTCTTGGGGGAGGGCGGAGAGAGAGGAGCGTCCCGTAGGTGTCTAGCACGCGTCTCTTGGAGGCCTCCAGGCAGCTTGGCCGGTTTCCTTCGCAGGTGAGCCGGGCTTGAGAGGCCTGCCTGGTGCTGTCGGTGAGCCCGGAGCCAAAGGAGCAGTCGGTGAGTGTCTCAGAGGAACCGAGGCTATGGGTCTGCCCTGCCGGTAGGCATGGCCGCAGAGCTGAGCATCTGCTTCTGGAGCTGCCTCTCCTGTTCCCCAGTCTGCCGGCCCCTGCCAGAGGGCCTGTGTGCAGGTCGCTGCTGGGCCCGGGCAGTCGTCTCTGGGTTTCTCACTGCTGGGGGGTGAGTGGCCCATGTACACTGGTCCCTGCCTCTAAGCCTCTCTGGCCACTGGGGAGGACAGATGAGTATCGAGGTCCTCTGGGACCCGCAGCGTTGCAGGCCCCGGTCCTCCAGAGCGGGTGTCCCGGCCAGATCCGGGGCTTAAGCATTCTCCCGACGCTTAGCAAAGTGCTTGTCAACCAGGACTCGGAAGCTGGCCACCGACCCTCCGAGGGGCATTTAGCACCAAGTCCCAAAAGGGTCTGAGCTCCACCAATGGGGCTGTGGTGTGTTCACTTTCTCGTTCGTTTAAAAGCGAGAAAGCTCTGGATGCCCACAGGCTGCCGTGTGGGGCAGGTCAGATGCTTTATCTCCCATGAGGGAAGACAAAGCTCGTACAAGGTGACAGGTGCCCTGAGGTACAGAGTGCTAGGAGAGCACAGCAGAAAGTCTCCTTCCAGCCAGAGGGGTGAGGAGGGGCATTTCATGTGGCCTTAGAAAGTAAGGAAGATTGCGTTGTGGTCAGCGTGGAAAATCCATGGAGAGGCAACATGAGTGAGGAAAGACAAAGGTAGGGGAAGAGGGGAGAAGGGGAGGGCGCCCCTTCAGACAGAGATTAGCGTAATGCCCAGAAGAGAGGAGAGCTTGGAGGAGCTTGATTCCCAGGACCTTGAGTGAACCAGGCAGACATGCGCTGAGCATCTGGTGTGAGCGGAGTCTCACAGTAGGCCCTGGGGATGCAACAGGGCGTTGCTGACCTGTGAGTTCCCTGCAGGAAAATACACAATTCCTGGGTGAGGGGAAGAAGCCAGGGAGAAAGTGGCAGCCGGAGGGGGGGTCCCACAGATGAGGCTGCTTCCATGATTGGCAGCTGTGGGAGGGGCCACACTGGTTCCCACCTGGGAGACAACCTGCTGAGAGGCTGCAGGGCATTTGAAGGAGGGAGGCCCCAAGTCACTCCCTGGGGTAACTGATGAGCTGTGGTTCTGCTTTCCTAGGACCCGCTGGCCCCGATGGACACCAAGGTCCAAGAGGTGGGTCACTGTCCTGCTGTCCTCACACTCCCTGCCAGGCCTGCCCAGTCCTCCGAACCATCATGACAGCAGGGCACGCATCATGTGGACCCTGCAAGGCCTAAGTCTTACTCCCCTTCTCCTTTCCACCTGCCAGCAAGTTCCTCAGTAAAACCCCAAGAAACCAGCAGCTCAGATATGCTGGCTGCTTCAGCTTTCCTAAAAGGAAAACCTTTCTATGCTGCTCATGCTCTCTGCAGGTGAACAAGGTCTGATGGGGATGCCTGGAACCCGAGGACCACAAGGGCCTTCTGGAGACCCAGGAAAGCCAGGTAACAGAGTGGGAAGAGGGAGCCACAGCCGTGTGTGTGTGTGCGTGTGCGAGTGCGCGCGCGCGTCTATGTGCATTCGCGCCAGTGCGTGTGCCTTATCCCGTTTTCCTCCAGCATCTCAGCTGTCACAGCAGCTGGCCTGTGCTGTGTACGGTGACTGCAGGTTCTGACGCCTTTGAGTCACCAACTCTGGCGATCTGGACAACAGAGATGGACAATTGACAGATTAACAGAAAATGAGTTCTAGACAGGAACAAGGAATGTCTTAAAAACTGCAGAGTTTAAGGCCATTTCCATCCATACTCTGCTACTCTGAGCACCCCTGTCCTTCTCCCCTCTGGCCATCCCTGGGCCCTCACCAAATACCCCCAGTCTGAGGAGAGGGGCCGTTGTTAGGGTTTCTGCTCAAGGCCCAGTAGGAGCAAGAGCCACTGGTCACGGGAGGTCAGACCAGAGCACGCCAAGAGAGCCGCAAAGGCAGCGCGGCGTTCAACCGAGGGGCCTACTCCGGGCCAGGGGGCCGCCTGGCTCCTTCGGTGGGCACGCAGATAGGGAGCACCAAGGGAGGGAATGTTGGGGGGCCGGCATGAGTGTATCAGCTTGCTGGGTTCTGGCTCTGAGATGCTGAAGTGTGTGACCCCGAGCAGGCTAAGATCCGTAGCCCGATGGGGCAATGATCCTGTCACTGCAAAGTCCAAACAACACTTTGTCCGGTGCTGGGAGAACCCTGGAGTCTGTCCTCCCTCAGCTGAGGCTGTGGCTCCTTAGCCTTTCATCCATCTCTCTCTCTCTCCCTCCCTCCTTCCTTCTCCATAGGTCTCACTGGACCCCAAGGACCTCAGGGTGAGTCATGGGCCCCTCCCACCCCCAGATGACACCTGCCCGGCCTCCTGCTTCCAGCTTTTGGCAAATGCTTCACCAGTCACCTTGGGGTTTCCTCTCCTCCCTGTGGTCCCCCGACCCCACAGATTGGTTCAGGTCCTTTCACTGTGAGTCTTAAACACCTGAGGAAGGATAAATACACACAAAACAATCTAGAAAGCCCTTGTGGAAAAGTGAAGTTAAACCATGGGCCGGTTGGGTCTGCCTGGTGCGGGCTGCAGGAGCCCCAAGGAAGCCCCAGGCACAGGAGTTGCACTGGCCCCATGGAGGCCCCCCTCTCTCGCTGGCAGGGTAGGAAAGGGGGTTCCCTGCATGCACAGGCCCAGTGTCCCTGGGACAACTTCGGTGGCAGTCTGTTCTACAGTTGCACTGGCATTTGGATTTGAGAAGTTGTCACCATGCCCAGCCCCAACTCCTAAAGGAAATTAGGTAAAGATGTGAAGTAAAATGAAGCGGCAGGTCTCCCCGCACAAGCTGAGTGCACGGGCCTCCTTCACATGCTTCCTGGTAGAGTTCAACAGACAAAAGCAAGGCAGAAAGAAGCAGCCCAGCCCTTACTCCCCTCCATGGCTGGGAAATGTGGGGACCATGGCTGCCTTGCAGGCTATAGTGGGGCTCATAATCCAGACTGACTGGGATCCCCCAAAGCTGCGTCCGTGGGCCTCTGCCTCCCTCAAGCCCAGTGGCCACCCCATTTCTCAGAGAGGGAGAAGGGTTCAGAGCAGGAGTCCCTGAGGGGCCCCAGACTAAAGCAGAAGGCAAAGGCAGGTGGCTCTGTTGGGGTCTCCATGGGGCCATGGCGCAGCCCCATGGCCATTACCGCCCCGGGGGTCTGGAATTGCAGGTCCTCAAGCATTCCCACTGACTTGTTTTCCTCTCGTCAGGACTTCCTGGTACCCCTGGCCGACCAGGAGCTAAAGGTAAGTGGTTTTCCAGTTCAGAAACTCGTTCTTTTTACTAGTCATTTTTGCAGGAAGGGAGAGATGGGCAGGAGGGATCCCCTCTTTGGCCAGAATCTGGATCAACAGTGGCATCTAGTGGTTTTAGCAGAAGGCAGTGCAACTGGGGAGCCAGGGACTCCTTCATTCAGATCCCCTGAGTCCTAAATCCTCGAGCTCCGCACCCGCACCTCCTACCTCCTGCCTCTGTCCCGCACCCTGCCTGTACCAGGCGTCTCCAGGCTGTTGTCGGAGCAGGAGCTGGAAGGGTGCTGCCTCTCAGAGCCTTTGCATCTCCTGGCTTGCCTCTAAAACATCCCTGTTCATATTCTGTCTCCCTGGCTTAGGGCTGGTCCCCCACAGCGTGACCCTTCCCTGGGACAGGGACCTCCTTTGTCCTTTTCATTCACGCAGGCCTCCATGTACCTGTGCACCCCACAACCATTTCTAGCAGGGGAGAAGCACCTTGATGCCCCTCAGAGGGCAAGGTCTAAGTTCCAAGAGGGGGAAGTCCTCTGCAGGGGTCTGACCAGAGCCAGCGTGATAACCCCACATGCAGGGGACACTCTAGTCCTGCTCTACTCCTCTGCCATTGTCCAGTTCTGCAACCCCTAGATACCAACCCCAAGCCAGTCAGGGATAAAGTCTTTCTTTATCAGTCTTTCTCCTGTCCCAAATCCTGACATTCCGTGGAGCTATTCTGACATGAGCAGTCACTATCATCTTGGGGAAACCCTAGGAATGAAATTACTACTTTCCAGAAACTATTGCCAATGACTAGTTGGGCCAGGAAGTTCATTTGGGACAAATTAATGTAATTCCAAAATGATAACAGCTGGGTTCCTGCATCCCAGACAGACTAACCTCTGGGGCTATAGATCTATTCACGGATTGGGGATCCCTGAGGATACCAGACACCCTCTCCTTCTCGAGGGCCTCTGACTTCCTGTCCAAGAGGGATTTCAGATTCTCCTCTTGATCTTGACTCCAGGGAATGGCAGATAGGAAGCACAGAACCACACTCTACTTCCTCCAAGGGGCATCCTCCTCTCTATCATGGTGCGGGTGATGGGCTTGCCCACAGATCATGGAAATGACAGAAGAGGCCCCCGAGGAGCTCCCAGGGGAAGGGTTTTTCTGTCCTCCACTCTGTTCACTCAGTTCCCTGGAGTCCATCCATTTCCAGTCTCGAGAGGTGCCTCATGGAGGCAGTGTCCGGTGGTCCATAAGTTGGGAAAGTGGGAACCCGAACCCCCTTGTTGAAAGTCCTCTACCCACATTTGTGTTTTTGACCCTCTCAGCTACAGGCAGGAAAGAGCTCTCTCCACCCCCGTGTAACTCAAGCTCCCCTAGACTTACCAGCCACAGTCTACTCTGCACAGCCTGTGACTACTGTCCCAAGAATTAGCATCCTGAGGGGCACTGCACGGACCAGGCTGTCCCTCCCAGGCTCTCAGCCTCTGTCCTTTGGCCTCTTGGGACTCTTCCATCTGAGGCAGCTCCCAGGGAGAGCCTGAGAGGCCCGGCCTGGGAGTGGGGATGACTCTTCATCAGCCTCCCTCCGGCCTGGTGGAAAGGGAGACTCTCCTACCTCGGAGGAAGCCCCTCCGTGGAGACCCAGCTGCTCCCAAGAGCTGATATGGGCCCGGAAGCCTGATGTGGCCTCAGGGTTTCTGGCCCTGAGATTTGGGCTTAATGCATCCTGCGAGCTCAGCTCCCCTGTGAGTCATTAAAATGCCTTTAGCCTAAGGGTGGGAGGCGCAGAAGTGGCTCTCACACTCGATCAGAAGCCTTGGAAATGATTTACGGAGCCACTAATCGATCCTGGGAATAACTGTTCGCCTTTTCCTTCCCTCCCAGGTGAACCTGGAGCTCCAGGCAGGATCGTGACCTCAGGTGGGCAGGCCCGGGAGGGTGGTCCTCCTCGTGTCAGGGCATCTGCCCTGGCTCTGACTTGGCACCCTCAGGCAGCGCCGGTCGGGGCTTCTGGCAGCTGGGGGAGGGCTCTTGGGTCGAGGTCACGGGGGCGGGTGGGGGCAGGAGGCCCCAGCCTGATCTGCCCACAGGCTGGCTGGGGCCAAGCACCTCTGAGCAAGAAGATTGAGGGTCCCTGTTCATGTGCTTTCGGTTTTCAGAGGGGTCATCGACGATCACTGTCCCAGGCCCGCCGGGGCCTCCTGGAGCCATGGGACCACCAGGACCTCCAGGTGCCCCAGGTCAGTCGTTTTCTTGCTTTACTCTGAGGTTGCATTGAAGGACAGCAGTGTTGGCTCAAATCCTGAACCCTAAGAAGAGTAAGAAGCCCCCTCTGGCCCAGCCTAGTGAGTGCCCATCACACCCTAGCAGGTACCCCACGCACCCGCAGGCCTTGCTTCACCAGGCCCCCACACACCCGTGGCGGTTCGGGCAGGGCCAGGACTCCCTTGGCTGAGAAGCTGCAGAGGCACAACTTGGCCCGCGTCCTTCCGCCTCTGGAGCTTGTGTGTGACTTCGATTTGTTGCCTTTTGGAAAACAATTGGATAAAATGCATTAAGGGCAACAAAAATGCTAGGAATCTGGAGAAACCCTCTCCACATTGTCCAGCCACAGTACAGTCGCTGGGCAACAACAAAGCCATCGAGCCTTATTGAGAAGCGCGTGTCCTTTGAGGCTGCACCTGTGTTTTTACAAGATGAGAAAAGATGCTGTAAGAAAATGAAATGCTTACAAGTTAAGGGATTATAGATGATACTTTTTTCTATTTTTCCAAAATACCTGTGATTGTGTTATCTATTTTTTATAAAGCGTTTTTTTGTTTGGGTGTAGAGATTATTTAATTAAAAACAATGTGGGGCTGGAACTCATGACCCTGAGATCAAGAGTCACATGCTTTCCCGACTGAGCCAGCCAGGTGCCCCTAGCTATTTATTTATTTTTTTTAGATGTTATTTATTTATCTGACAGACATTACAAGCAGGCAGAGAGAGGGGGGGAAGCAAGCTCCCTGCTGAGCAGAGAGCCCGATGGGGGGCTCGATCCCAGGACCCTAAGATCATAACCTGAGCCGAAGGCGGAGGCTTAACCCACTGAACCATCCAGGCGCTCCCCCCCGCCCGCTATTTTTTTTTTTTTTTTAAGATTTTATTTATTTGACAGAGAGAGAGAGATCACAAGTAGGCAGAGAGGCAGGCAGAGAGAGAGAGGAGGAAGCAGGCTCCCCGCTGAGCAGAGAGCCCGATACGGGGCTCGATCCCAGGACCCTGGGATCACGACCTGAGCTGAAGGCAGAGGCTTTAACCCACTGAGCCACCCAGGTGCCCCCTGCCCGCTATTTTTTAATTTAAAAAATGTTACATGTAAGTGATGTAGATGATTTAATAGAACCAATGCACGTATAGATCTGCCTTCTGATATGCTCCCTCCCCTGAGAGGAGGATACTGAGGGTGCTGCAAAGTCCCTAACCACGGTGGGGTGGGGGAGGGTGAGCAGAGAGGGCAGCCCTGCCTGTCTCAGAGCCCTGGGTTCAGGAAAGGAACTCTCACAGGATGGACCACAAAGCTGGTCTCAAATTGCTTATTGCTCTCAAGGAAGCAAGCTGACCTTTTTGGGCTGTGCCTTGGGAGGAAGCTACGTGTCTCCCCAGGAATCTGCCCTTTCTTCAGTTCTTTCTAGAACTGTAACCCTAGAGGTGTGGTAAAGCCTTTTCTTCCCGACTTCATCTCTAGGTCCTGTGGGCCCAGCTGGTCTCCCTGGACAGCAAGGTATGTCAGTCCCACAAGAACATAGGGCTGTGGGCTCAGTGGGGAAGGCTTCCTTCCCAGGCTGGACTTGGGACCCCATCTTTAAGTGAGGTGACAGACCTGCATTTGGGGAAGGGAGGTGAGGGGGTGACCTGGTGCTTCCCTAAGGGCCTCACTGAGCCTCAACTGCAAGGGGAAACCCTGCTCTTCTTCCTGTGTTTCTGAGAAGGTAGGGGTCTTCCAGACCGGGAACCAAGGCTCTGTGGCCTCCAGTCAGGGTCAAGCTTGGCTATTTCATAGGTGTCACGCCTCTTGTGACCAGACCCGATCACTGTGCCAGTGTTGAGTGATTTATCCAAACACCAAAAACCGGATTTAGGAAAAGGTGGTCCAGTTGCTCCGCGGCTGTTGAGGCTGCAAACAGGAATGTTCCCAGCGGGCTCTCCGGCTCCGGCCCCAGCCCTCGCCCCTGCATGGCTCCAAGCCCTCTGGACAGAAAGCAGGGTGGGGTCACTGCAGAGGGTGCTCACGTGACCCTGTGTCCTTCACACAGGCCCACGCGGGGAGCGAGGACTTACTGGCGAATCTTTCATGGGCAGCAGCAGCTCCATCGCTGAGGTCCTCTCCACCCGTGAGTGCCCCCGTGTTCTCTGGTGATGAGGTGATGCTGGGACGGGAGTGGGATGGGTGGTAGTGCACTGGGGGCCCATAGCAGCTGGACCAGTGCGTCATCCTGGGCCCCAGTTGGGACTGGGAATGACAAGTGGCTCTGAAAGGCGATGCTGGCCTCAAAGCAACAGCAGGGCTTTTGTCAGGTCTAGAGGGTGAGTCACTGGGATGGGGCAGCTGTCAGAGGTTCTTGGGATTCTAGGGGAACTGGGGTCACATAGGGCTTCTAAAGTGAGCTGGGTGCTAGGAGAATGGCTGGCAGGAGTCTGCATCCCCACTCAGCAGGGACCGGGCTCCATGGGTTCTTGGCCATAGGCCTGGCCTGGGAGGGTGAATTCTTGGTTCTTCTGTTCCCGGAGTCCTTTAAAGAGTCCCTGCAAACATGCACTGGGCCTCCCACTTAGCTGAATAGCAAAGACCATAGCCAAGCCTGGCCCAACAGTCACCGTGTGCTAGACTTGTGTCGCGGGACCTCCCTGGGTCTGCACAGGGCTCCTGTGACATAGGTCTTATGCCTCTGGTTTAGAGAAGAGCAAACAGAGGCCAAAAGAGACTGAGAACTCACCCAAAGCCACCAGCTGGAAGGAGCAGAGCAGGAGCTTGAACTTGGACTGATCCTAAAGCCTCGTACTTAGCTCTCAGGGAGTCTGCCCGCGGCCTTGGCCTGCCTCGCTTGTGAGCGAGGAGCACTGCTAGCAGAGGGGGTCCCAGAGGGCCCTGTGCCATGACTCAGAGCCGGCCTCTGGGGTGTGAGTAGGGCGCGGGGCCCTGGCACTGACGATCCTAATGAGGGGTGAGGCCGGCAGAGAACAGCCTCATGAAAGTTTCCGCTCATTTCTGTTTTTGTTCCCTCCACAGAAGGTCTTGATTTACGAGGTCCCCCAGGCCCACCTGGACCACCTGGGCCTCCAGGTGAGCATCTCAGGGGTCATTGGAAGGTGGGGAATTGTGGGGGACATGGCACTTAGGAAGCTGAGATCCTGCTCATAGCATAGGTCAGCTCCCCGAATTCAGCATGGCCTCTTGCTTATTCTCTTGTGCAGGACCTTCCATTCCAGGCCCGCCAGGACCCCGAGGCCCAGCAGGTGAGAGCTAAGCTCCTTGGTGAGAGACATAAGACCAGAGCCCAGGCCTAGCTCTCAGGAAAGAGCTTCCCTGCCACTTTTCCCGGG
Source organism: Enhydra lutris kenyoni (assembly GCF_002288905.1). Taxonomy (NCBI): domain Eukaryota; kingdom Metazoa; phylum Chordata; class Mammalia; order Carnivora; family Mustelidae; genus Enhydra; species Enhydra lutris. Next base: position 55,853,625 of record NW_019154096.1, on the reverse strand, counting down.
CAGAGGGATCTTGGTCCATGACTGGGCTTGACAAAGTCTTGGTGGTTCTTTTATCTAGGAGAAGGCCTGCCAGGCCCACCAGGCCCACCGGGATCTCTCCTGACCAATTCAGGTAATGTTACAGAGTCAAACGTCAAGCCCACCCTACCCCCCCATTTTCCACCTCAGCCCTGGCTCCAGGAGTGCTGTGGTCCCAGGCATGTGGTCTTCCTGACCTGCTCACCACGCTTCCTCCTTCGGACCTTCTACCACAGGGTGTTTGCATAAACTCCATAGAGCAGGAGTTCTGCAGGTAGAATAGGAACCCATACCAGCCCAGCCACCCTGAGCGCGCCCACTAACCTATTCGAGGGGAGGGAGCCAGTTCTGCGCTTGGGAAGCTTCTGGGCTGACTGGTTTGTGACTGGGCACCTGGTTTCCGTCCTTGGGAAGCCTTGGTCTGATAAATAGACAGGACACACACGTGAAAGGAGATAAATGTTGACAGTATGACACGGAAACATATGGAAATAACTTCTGAGCAAACGTTAGCCCAGAATTTGTCCCTCGTGGAAAATCCACTCCGCCATCTTTCTATCCAACCATCCTTGTTAGTTTTTTCTCTCATTTACATTTCTACCCAACCTTCCGGTTCTCTGTCTATTTATCCGTGCCTCTGACAAGCGCGGAGGGATCAGCTGCAGTGTGCCAGGCTCCGTGTTGGGTGCTGTGGTCGCACAAGTACCACCATGCCCGCACTCCAAACTCCTTCTCCTCCACAGAGACCTTCTTCTCAGGGCCCCCCGGCCCCCCAGGACCCCCCGGCCCCAAGGGAGACCAAGGTGAGTCCTGTCTCAGGGCACAGAAGGCTGTGTGCCCCTGCTTACTCAAGGGGGCCAGGAGAGGCGGGACGACCTGGGACATGTGTGTGTCCTCCTGCATCCCCTCAGGGACTCGGCCAGCGGGAGCGTGGGGTGAGGGTCACAGTGGGTAGAAGCTCCATACGGAACCCCCGCCTCGGCGGGGGCTGGCCTGCTGGGAGCAGAGGCACGAGGAGCCCCACGCCCCGTGTCTGCTCCAGCACAGAGCCCCAGCCCTGCCCCTACAGGCCCCTTGAAGCCACGGCACCCAGTAGGTATGCATCTCACTCCTGTCTCTCTCCTTCCCTCAGGCCCCCCAGGCCCCCGAGGACACCAAGGTACAGTAGAGCTGGCATCAGACAAAATGTGGGGTGGGGGAGGGTTGGGGTGGCAAAAGCTGATCCTCTGAGAGCCTTGAGCTTCCTGTGAATGCATTTTGTCCAAATGCGGGTGGACGTGTGGGCGTCTGAATGGTTGGGAAGGTGTGCGCACGGTGCGTGTGCCTGTGGCCGCTCTAGGTTGGGGAGCCTTGGGAGGGAAGGTGGGGTGAGGGCTGGGCCTGGGGAGGAGGGAGAGGAGCGCAGCTGACTGACCCCTCTCCGGTGTGTCCCTCAGGCGAGCAAGGCCTCCCCGGGTTCTCCACCTCCGGTAAGTGCTAAGCCCCCGCCCCCACTGCTGGCTCTGACCGGAGCCCCTCAGCCCTGGCTGACCGCTCTGTGTGTTGTTGGCTTCCAGGTTCCAGTTCCCTTGGACTCAACCTGCAGGGACCACCCGGCCCCCGGGGACCCAAGGGGGACAAAGGTCAGTGAGGGGAACAGCCAAGAAGACAGGCCTCAGCGCAAGAATGCCACCCAAAGTCCGAACAGAAGGCAGGGAGCACTCATGCTAAAGGCGTGGGAGGAAGGCGAGGCTGGAGGGGGAGGGGGATGAGGACGTGAGGACAACCTCTGCCTGAACGGAGCCTGTGGTGGCACTGCAGAAACGGAGAGATGGGGGACAGCTGTGGAGTCACATGGGGATAAACGAGGTTGGGCTTAACTAGGGCAGGGTTCCTGGAGGAGGGGATGCCAACCGTGCCTCTCGTTTTGGATTCCAGGTGATCCTGGGGTCCCAGGGGCTCCTGGCATTCCTGGTGGTCTCTCTCCAGGTAAGAACCAAAGGTGACCAGAGTTCCTTTCCCCTAATTAAAGCAAGGACACGGATTCACTCATCAGTCCCTTCCCGACCCAGCCACGATTCAGTGTTGATCAGGTCTCTTCTCCACGTGCTAGGCCTCGGTGCTGCCTTTACAGTGGTTCTAAGTTGGTGGGGTTGGGAGGGGAGGACCCTGCCCAGCAAGGTGGCTAACGACGGGCAATGATGAACAGAATGGACAGTGGAGCCAGGGGTACGCGGAGGTGAGGGAGCCTCTGGGTTGCTGAAGGGAGGGTCTGGCCTGGGCAAGCTCAACTCTGAGCCCCTTTCAGACATGGCTGCTCCAGGCACTCCCTTCCTCTCTTTTTGGAGGGACCCTCCTCTTTGCCACCATCCTCTTTCTCCTGCTAAGAGAGATGCTCTGTCCTTGGGCTGTGGAAGCAGTGTCTGGGGCCTTCTCTGACCCTCTGGTGGGCTTTTCTTAGTAGACTCAGAAGGCTTTCCTTCCTGCAGGGGGATCGTCGTCAAGCACAATGTTCATGCCAGGGCCCCCAGGCCCCCCAGGCCCCCCAGGCCCCCCAGGCTCCATCAGCAGCTCTGGCCGGGAGATCCAGCAGTACATCTCTGAGTACATGCAGAGTGAGTACCGGGGTCTGAGTGTGTATGTATGCACGTGCGTCTGCTCTGGCTGGGGCATCTCCAGTGCTTTCTGGAGCCCGGCTATTTCAGGAAGCCTCCAGTCTCCTCCTCCTTATGTAAGTAAACATGGCAGGTCCCACTGCCTGTACCAGTGCGGGGCGGTGGGGGAGGGAAGAGGGTGGGAGCTGGAGGTGGCGAGCAGGGCCAGAGGGGTGTGCTTGCGTGTGCCTGAGTGCGCGCGTGCATGCATGCGTGTGGCAGAGGACAGCAGTGTGTAGGCCAAGCCTAGGTCAGAAATCCACCTGCAGCCAGGACCGCTTGTCCATGCGCTCCCCTAACATCCACCTTCTCACCACTCCCCACACAGGTTGGTCCGGTCCTCACCCACACACTCACACGCTTGTCCACATGTGCACACAGCCACACGCACACTTTCACACAAATGTACGCCCCCAGCCTCATCCTTGTACTCCTCATGTATGTGAGGCTGAGAAGCCCAAGAATGTGGGCACAGAGCTTTGTCAGAGCTTCATTGTCCACAGTCTTCAAGTAGCACCCGACCCAGCGCAGGGCTTGGCCTGTTTTCTCTATCTGTAACCAGGAGTCTAGGCTTCCTGCTGGCCCCGTCTTGGGCCATGTATGTGGTGAGGAGGTGGGAGGGCATCCCACCAAGTGCTTCAGCTCATCTCTGTGGGGAAGACACGCCCTTTGCTTTCTTTGTTGGCAGGCGACAGCATTCGGGCCTATCTCTCTGGAGTTCAGGGTCCCCCTGGACCACCCGGTCCCCCAGGGCCTGTCACCACCATTGCGGGGGAGACTTTCGACTACTCAGAGCTGGCAAGCCGTGTCGGGAGCTACTTGCAGAGTGAGCCTCGCCCCACCCCTGTAATGACCCCTCCTGCCCTTGGTCACTTTGTTCCAGAGCACCCGCATTTACTTTGCCCTTCTGGATGTGGAGTTCAGTTCTGAATTCTTGGCTCTTGGGCCACTGGGATTGAGCTGCAAGAAGGGGTTGCTCAGGTTAAGAAGAGGCCACACTGCAGAGCCACGCGGAACGAGCCTTTTTGTGATGAACAGACGTGTCCTAAGGGTGTGAAAAGGGAACAAGATTGGCGGGATCTGGCAGGAGTTGGGCTAGAGCATACTCTGGAAGACAAACTTCATTTCTTACCCAACAAAACAAATACAAAACCAAAACCATCTTTGGTTTTTTCCACGCATCCCCACTAGCCCCTCCCGCCCCCGTTGATTTCATTTCCGCAAATGGACCGGCTGGCTGGCCGGTCCTGGTGGGGCTGCAGCGGGGAGAGGGGGTGCTTTAGTCCTGCTGCGCGGGAAACACAGTCTCCTTCCCCACAGCCTCAGGGTACAGCATCAGCTCCTCCACCTCCATCTCTTCTGAGGACATCGTGGCTGTGCTGAAACGTGAGTGCCCGCAGCGTGGGCTTGTGGGTGGGGGCTCTGGAGGCACAGCTGGTCCAGGTCTGAGCTGAGCCTGGTGAGGGCTGCAGAGGGAGGAGGTGCCCCTCCTCAGTCCTGGCCCCTTGAGTCCATATTCAGGGGAACGGGGGCAGCAGATGTCCCCATCCCCAGTGCTAGGTAACCAGCAGGTGCCTTATTGGGTACCTGGAAGCTCCCCTCTACGGACTGAGACCCCAGAGCTCCGGGGCCAGCCTGTGGGGGCGGACCTAGCTATGGCCGCGTGGTGGTGCGGGAGCCCTGTGGCCTGGGGGTGCCCACGCCAGTGCAGCCTCTCCTTGCAGGGGATGACGTGAGGCAGTATCTGCGTCAGTATCTGGTTGGAGATTGGTCCCTCCAGTCTTTGGACTACGCCGAGCTGAGCAGTCGCGTTCTCAGCTACATGTCCAGTGAGTGTCTGCCCTCCAGGCCTGCCCACCGCAGGCAGACGGTCAGCAGGGCCCTGGCGGGGCTGCGCGGGGCGGGGAGGGCACTGAACTTGTCCGCACCAGCCCCTGATGTTCCCCTGCCAGGTGGCACCAAGCCCAAAGGAACTGGGCCTGTTCAGAGCCACTCCCACCTGTGGCCCCAGAGCAGGTCGCCCGCCGAGCCTGGCCAGGGAAGCCAGGAGTGAGTGGCTGGGCCACTGTCCTGTACGTTCACACACAACTCGCATACACCCACGCAGTGTGAATCTGTCACAACTTGGGGTCTTGTTCCTCAGGCTCTGGAATCAGCATTGGGCTTCCTGGCCCCCCGGGACCCCCTGGCTTGCCAGGAACATCCTATGAAGAGCTCCTCTCCTTGCTTCAAGGTAAGGCTGGTCAGGAGCCATCTGTCCACGTGGCTTGGGGATGGAAGGCAGAGGCCCTTGGTCCAGACCCCCCATGGACTCTGTCCTCTTCTTTGGTGTCTCAGGGTCTGAATACAGAGGCATCATTGGGCCCCCTGGCCCCCCTGGGCCCCCAGGGATCCCAGGCAACGTGTGGTCCAGCATCAGCGTGGAGGACCTCTCTTCTTACCTGCACAGTAAGGCTCACGGAGGAGGGCAGCCATAGAGAGTTAAACTGTTGGACCAGTCACCCAGTCCTCTTAAAGCACATACAGGGCTAGGTCCTGGAGAGCAACACCCTTGCTTCTGAGGTGTTTTCAGCTATGACAAGGGGACTGGTTGGGAGAGACCACACTCCCAGGTGCAGCCCTTAGAGAAATCATGAACGGTGTGTGTCATGAACGGAAGTGTGATCGTGTGGCCGGAGAACGGAGGAGGGGGATGGGATTTGGGTTGAGTGAGGCTCCAAACTGGGAGTGGAAAGGCAGGTCTGAGCAGTGGCTCCAGGGTAATGCCAGGAGCCGGGCCCCCGGTATTCCCTCCTCCCCTTCTTTCTAAGAGATGCTGCACCTCTGAGCACAGGCTGGGAACTCAGCCTCCCCACTGGGCCATCCCTGACCTTTCTCTTTCTCTGGCCTCCCATTCAGCTGCTGGTGTGTCCTCCATCCCTGGCCCTCCAGGCCCTCCTGGTCCTCCGGGTCCTCGAGGGCCTCCAGGGGTCTCGGGAGCTCTGGCAACCTACGCGGCCGAAAACAGTGACAGCTTCCGGAGTGAACTGATCAGCTACCTCACGAGTAGGTGCCCCCTTCCCAGACCTTGCTCCTCCCTGGGGGAGGGCAGCTGGTGCTTGAACAAACCCGGGGGGCCAAATGCCAAATGCAGGGAGAGCCCACGTTCTTCCTCGCCAGCACTCCTACTCCAGTGCAAGTGCAAGGTTTGCATCCTGCTTCGAGGCCGTGAGACCTTGGGAGAGGCCTCTTAACTCCCTTCCTCTCCATCCCCAGACCTAAGCCCCAACTAACACGGCCTCCTTCCTGCAGGCCCGGATGTGCGGAGCTTCATCGTGGGCCCACCGGGCCCTCCAGGACCCCAGGGGCCGCCTGGGGACAGCCGTCTCGTGTCCATGGATGGCTCCTACAGCCGGGGCAGCAGGTCCTCCTCTCACAGCGCGTCGGCCAGTCGGAGCTCCTCCTACAGCTCCTCCATGGGCATAGGAGGATCCAGTGGAGGCTCCCTTGGTGAAGGGGGGGCCTTTGGCCTGGACATGGGCCTGGACCGAGGCTATGGGGGAGCAGCAGAAGGTGGCATGTACGGCGGTGAAGGTGGACTGTTCGGAGCTGGCTTTGCCGGAGGTCTGGACTACAACGAGCTGGCTGTCCGGGTATCTGAGAGCTTGCAACGTAAGTCCTGACCCGTAGGCCTCGGTGTTGTGGGGAGGGTGGAGGCGGGGAGTCCGCGAGCAGCTCAAATTATAGGCTCCAGAAACTCACCCTCTCATTTTTGGAATGCCTAGGCTGTGGGGACAGCACTGCTCGAATCAGATGGGCAGGGACTGAATGAAGGCAGGAGGCCCAGACCCAATTCACAGGCAGCCTGGTTCAGGAGCCCCAGTCAGGACAGGGCCTGTGCTATGGAGAACGGCATGTTGGGGTCTTTGGACTTGCTTCCCCAGCTAACTAGTGGTGGCTCTGAAAAGTCTTTATGACAAGGATGGTTTCTGGTGGGGCTGAGGGAAGGTTGTTCGGTTAAGAAGTCCTCTCTCCCTGTACCTTTTCAGCACAGCTTTGCTATCAGCAAGCCTCTGATGAAAGGCTGTGGCAGCAGAGTCCCGGGCCAGTCCACAGTGTGGGGGGGCGGGGGAGGCCGACAAAAGAGGCCAGCAGGGCTTCTCCCTTGCTGCCACCTCATCTAGTGGGACGCTGGCAATCTGAGGGTTCTCTTTTGTGAGGAGGGGGCCGAGGGACTCTGCTGCTTGTGCCCACAGTCTGGCGCTTCACAGGTCAGGGCCTGCTGCAGGGGATGGCCTACACTGTCCAGGGCCCGCCGGGCCAGCCAGGGCCCCAGGGCCCCCCCGGCATCAGCAAGGTCTTCTCTGCCTACAGCAATGTGACCGAGGACCTCATGGACTTTTTCCGAAGTAAGGGCAGCTCCGGGCGCTTTCCCGACACTCATTTTGCTGCACAGTCTCACACGGGGGAAACCAGTCTCCTGAAAAACCTTGGGCTATTAACACCCGATAGGCTGAAAATCTGATAAACTCTCATTTACTTTGTTTTCTTTGGGTCCCAACTCTACCACTCCCTTCCTGTGCTTCCCTGAATAAATCCCTTTACCTCTCAAGCTGTAGAGTGACCGCTTGTCTGAGGCCAGTCTTCTCCCCCTGCAGCTTATGGAGCCATTCCAGGCCCCCCTGGGCAGAAAGGAGAGGTGGGCACCCAAGGACCCAAAGGTAAGTGGTGGCAGGGAAACAGCCACCAGGATCCTGTGTAACCACCCCCTCTTGCTGGGAAGCCACCCCCTTGCCAGTGCTGTCTAGGAACCTATGTGTGTGGCCTCTCCAGGCCCCAAGCCCTCCCTTGACTAAGCACAGCCCTCTCTGTACTCCCAGGTGAGCGGGGCCCCGCAGGACCACCAGGTCGGCCTGGGCCACCCGGGCCTCGAGGGCACAAGGGAGAAAAAGGAGACAAAGGTAAGCCTTGCCTGAGTTTCTGCAGTGCTGGGAGGCTGCTGCTCAGAGCAGGCGGCGGTCTGTTCCAGAGCAAGTCTGAAAAGTTAAGGCAAATGCCAGTTACTAAAGGCAGATGCTACCATCAGCACCATTTGCATAACAATGAAATGAACAGCCAGGGAGAAAGGAAAGAGACCGCCAATTCAAGCAGAAAGGAGCAGGAAAAGAGAACAGCTTAACCACTTGGTGATGAAATGGGGTAAACAATTTAAATACACCAAGTCTTACAAAAGAGTTCATCTTTCAAGCCTGTTTTGCAGTTGTCACAGTTGCTATATAATTGCCCAAGCTGAAGGCCCATAGGCCACAAGATATTTAACTTCCTCCTCCTCTTCTAACTTCCAGGTGACCAAGTCTATGTGGGGCGGAGGAAGAGAAGCATCGCCATCAAGCCGTGAGCTTGGAAGAGCAGCCGCTGGCTCCATTTCCTGCAGTGGCTTATGGCGTTCGGGTCAGCATCTGTCGGAGGGCGGAAGCTGGAGGCTCCCTTCCTACTGCAACAGCACAGCCAGACAGTTAAATAGAACACCTGTTTTAGTCTGGAACATTCTCTGTATAGACCTATCATCCAGTGGAAACCCGAACCATTCCACAGCATGCCGCTACAGCAGCGGCAGCTGCAGAGCTCAAGCCTGGCTGCTCTGCTTGGGCGACTTGAGCGCTGGGCTGCTTTAGCTCTTAGTTCTAGCTGCAGCCCAGGGAAGCCCAGCACCTAGAAGTAGGCTTAGGAGTCCTTGAGCTTTGCCTAAGAATGAGCCAGAGAAGGGAAGACAGGGATGCGGTGTGTTCTGGTTATCACTGCGAGGCTGTGCTGTCTGCTCCTTCCTCCCCGTTTGTTCTGCATTCTCTAGTCATAGAAAGGAGTTGGCTAAGAAGCAATTCTTGCAACTGAAAAAATTAAGAAATTCACTTCCCCTGAAGTGGTGACAGGGTTTCTAATAGTCATTTCTCACCACATATCCTATTCCCACTTGCTTAGAAAGTCTGATTGTAGGTATGGTCTGTTTCTACAGGGGCATGCTAGCATTTAGAGAGGTGTTCTATTGAACTAGATAGACCACAGCAAGGGGGGAGGGGGGAAGGGCAGTGAAGAAGGAAGGAAAATAGAAAACTCGATGTTGGGAAATGGCACAGGGGACTGGGCAGAGTTGGGTTTTAAGCACTTTTCAGTATCTAAAACATGTTTGTGGTCTGTTAGATGAAAAGTCATTTCAATTGCAAAAATTTCCTATTAAATTTTTCTTAATATTATGTTTAGTGTGATCCATCTAACCAAAGTGAGAGGAAGAAATAGAATGAAAAAGAGAAGGGGAGGAAGGGGGAGGGAGACAAAGTAGGAAAGAGAAATGGGGGATGCAGGTGGAGACAGAAATAGAGGCAGGACAGAAGGAAAGAAAGACAAGGAGGAGACAGAAGGGAATGAAAAAGGGAATAAAATGGAAAAAAAGGAAAGAGGTAAAAGAGAAAAGGAAAATGAGGAAGAGAGAGGCAAAGGTGGAAAAAGGGAGAGGGAGACAGGGAGACAAGGAAAGAATGAAAAATGAAGACAAGGAGTAAGAATGAAAAAGAGGGAAAGAAAACCAAAGGGCAAGAAAGGGAAAGATAAAGGGGAAAAAAAAAGTTTGCAGTCAGCCATATACTATGAACTCTTCATACTACCATAGAAGAAAACAAAACTCTTTGTGTTCGGAACACAGATTTTGGGCATTTGTTTAGTCACCAAGATTTTAAAGGGAGACCTTGATCAACTACTAACTCACTCTGGACGATTACAAAGCATCTGAAGGTTTTTCCTGAACATAGACTATTTGAAATAAACACATATGCAACAGATGGGCCACAATTTAATTAATTTGCAATTAATGGAGTGATTTACCCTGGAACAAAAGAATTTTGATTGTAGGGTGCACATAACAATGTATGTTTGACCAACGACCAAAACTCCCTAAAAGAAAAATGCACAAATATCAAAAGCCCCACAGAAATGCACAGTAAAATCACTCAACCTCAGAGAAGGCTACACTGGGCCAACTTGTGAAATGTGACCAGCGGTAACTCTCCACTTCTGGATCATTAAAAAATGGGACTAAAATGAATCGGCTTCTCTGGGTCTACCTTCTACAAGTCTGGATAGTTTACTTTCCATGTGGTCTCTCCCAAGTACCTCACATATTATCCTGGGGAAAAAACATACCATTTAGTTGTGCATTGAAAACTGCTAGCAGCAACACCTGGTGAGGCACCAAACATTCTGTGTGGTCCGCTGGCCAGCTTGACCACAACCTGACCACTACCTGCTACGAATCAGCATGGGAAGTCTACAAAATAAGTTCGTAAGACCTTCAGAATTTCAAACTTTTCACCATGTAAAGTTCTTGTGTATAAATGAATGACTGCATCACACCTTTTTTAACTGTTTAAAGGCTGAATCAAGTTATTTTTGTAATAGTAGCTTTGGGGGATCAAGTATTAGATCCCCATTAATTGGTTCTTACCTTTATATTAATCACACGTGAGCACAGTGGTCCTTAGTTACGTCGTTTACCTTTCCAAGTTATCCAGAATCTTCAGGGTCCTATGTGCGACTGAAAAAGGGTAAAAGTCAAATTTGCTACCTTCTCTGGACAGAATCAGAAGATGGGCAGACATGAGATATATCCTCAGCTGGATGGCGATGGATCTGAGCCTCTTGTTTCACTTAAAAAAACACAACAAGAAGTCAAGAATGAGCTTGATAGTGTGTGATGCTCCTGGGTTAGAAATGGATACATCATGCCTCCCTCCAGCCAAGCTGAACACTTGCCAGATGACGGCACCTGGATCTTGTATGAATCTTGCTTTGGATCTTGCATGAACATATTAATGAGGAAAAGAGGTTATTTTTAGAAGTGAGGTCATACAGTTAAGTGAAATGTTTGGTGAGAAAAATAATCCATCCCAAGGGAAGAAAAATTTACATATATATACATACAAAAGTATGTATAAACAGAGCTGTTTTAAGCACCACCCAAAGGAGAGGTTTATATGCTGAAAGACACCCCCCTCTGAGTTACCAGTAAAAATTACATTGTTGTGTGTGGTGACGAGTCAGGTAGGAACACAGGTAAGTCTAGAGGGTCCAAAGGCCTGGGGGACTGTGCGGGTTAAAAATAAAACTAGGACTAAAAAATGCTGCAAAATGTTCTCAAGAAGGACAACGCAGTATCAAAGATTCTTAACAAAAGACTGCTTCCCAGAGTAGATTAAGAAATAACTTTATTTTTCATTTGTCAATCCCATGATTGAAAAGACATGTTGCTCCCAAATAGACAAGAGGCATAATCGGAAACAAAATTCTTCCTGAAAATTTAGCTCATGAAGTTATTATGCAAAAATCAGCAAAGAATCACCAAAAGCTGCAGCCAACATTTAAAACTGCTGTAACATTCTACTCAAGCTTAGCAGAAATTTTAAAGCCATGTCAAAACCATGTCAGCCACAGACTAGCAACAATAGCGGCATTAACTGTTGTGCCTTCAAGAAAAGCACTTAGAATATCCCATTTTCTATAAAAGATCATTTCCCCGAAAAGAAGTGATTTATTTCATTGGAAGACTCTCAGAACTGGTAAGTAACTCTACTCTTCCACTCCAGTTCCAGGCTTTCCTTTAATTAACAATACCTAGAGCTCATTTTGGACAGAATTTGGCTTCTCAGAAGAGTCTTTGTCATTTAAGCACAGTGTGGAATGGGAGAAAGTGTGTAGTTACCAGGGAACTAACAGAGTACAAAAGACAGTCACTTCTGAACTCGCTGATGCTCAAGAAATCAGAGACTCTCCATTAAAGAGGGTCTCATATGCCTGAGAGCTTTGTGCTTGAGGAAACACTACTTAGAGGTAGCTCTGGTTCTGGTTTATATTTAATTACAATTTGTTGTATCCTGTCACAGGAAAGTTCTAATATTTTCAACAAAGTATAAGCACTCTCAATTTCCTCTTTATCCCCACCGCTCCCCCCCCCCCCCCCCCCCCCCCTTCCCCACTGAAAAGGGTAGGAAAAAGCTTAATTGTGACTTCATAAAGAATAGCAGCTAATTCAGCAATTCACACCCAACTACGACTGATAGGACAAGGAAAGGCAACCTGGTGCGACCAGCTCTGCGAGCTAGGCCTGCAGAAGTGCAGTGTGTGGCGTATCCACAGCACAGAGAGAAGGGGGAGGCTGTCGTCAAGGCGCACACAGACAATTTCTTTTACGCGTTTCATAGCACATTCTGCCACCGCCAACAAAACCTCCAAGTCAGGAATAGATCTGATTGTACTCTTTCAAAGAAGTCTGTGCCCCTCCCCAACTCCTCACCTACACTTCATGCAAGAACAAACAAATCACTATTAAAAAAAATAAAAAACAAAACAAAAAAAAGATCACTATTATCTATTTGGATATAGGGCCCAACAAGAAGTGATCAGGGATGGGTTAGAACAGCATATTCTATAACAAAACACCTTCTTTGAAAAGATTTATGTAACTTTAAGCATTAAAATGAATGTTCCACCTCTACACATGTATCATTTTGCAGTCCTGCCCCCACAAGAATATGGTCGTATTTGAAAGAGAACCCCTACATGAACACTGAATCCAAAAGGCAGTTTTAAGGGTTTTACAAGATTTGCTAACAAACTTACCAGAGTGTCAACCATTCTACTCTGAGCCTCTTTTCTTTATTCAATACTCTCATGTCAAGTTGAAAGGAATAAAAAGAATCAAATATTCAGACCAAATTAATTATGTGCCACAAACTATTTAAGACACAGGATTATTCTTTAAAAGATACTGAAAAAGTGTACACTACCTGAAATATTTTTTTATAAAGCCAATAAACTGAAAATTTCAACAGAGAATGGTATGAGAACCTTCCTCCTCTCTCCCTCTGCAAATAAATCATTAAATATATTGGGTAACATTATACTGTCATTTTTAGCATAACAATATAAACAATTTCCATCATCATCCTGAATATTACTTTATAAAGATATATACTTTAAAAGGCTTTCAAAACATTTTCAACCCAGCATTTGAGAATAAAGCATTAAAAGAGTTTTGTATACAGTAACACATTCAATGTGATAAGTGTATGAATTTACAACCATACATAATATATATATATATGTATATATTTATATAAAAAACAAACTTGGCCAGAAGTTAAGGCTACCTACAAAGTTGTCCAAGAAATTATGCTTGTCAAAACAATTACAAAATTAAAATCACATGCATTTTCAAATCCTCTAAATCACTGACGAAATAAGGTCCAGCATTCAGTTTTCAAATTAACTGCAAGAAAGTGCTACAGATATTTACATTTTCTTATTATGAATCCGTGTTCCCACAAAATTACACTTAAATTTTTCACCAGCCTCAAATATCATATAACTAAAAACTGAAATGTTTGCAGTTTGGTACTTAGTACTCTTAAAAGTGAATAGGTTGAAAATGGCAAACAGCATTTACAAATGGGCCATCTCAGCCACCAAAGTACACTGCATAACACTGTCTGAGCGGACTTGGGCTTGGAATTGTGAGTCACAAGAGGGACCAAGATTGAACATCTCATTAATAATTACATGTATCGGCAACCACATGATATTCAGGCTTTTCCCACTCAAATCAAAGTAAATAATTTAAACATGAAACTAAATAAAACCAAAATACAAATGACTTTCTCTCAACAACAAAGTCATCTCTGACATTGCCTAAATACTTTATTTAAATCCTTTTTTGATTAAGAAAAAAGTATTCTGAACATATGCCTCTTTTACAATGAATGTCAGAAAATACATTTATAAGTGTAACTCAGAGCCTGAAGGCCTCAGGCAGAGTTTCCAATGAACAAGATGCGCTAGGATGGTAGAGGTCACTTAGCCAGCTCACGGATTATTGTAGGCAGTAAGCTAGGACCCTAAGTCTATACTTCTTTCAATTTGGTGAGTGTTATACTTCCAATTTCAATATCTAAAAGCTACCTTTTTTTAATCTTTCCAACTTTGCACAACATATATTTTAGGATGAAAATTTCTATCGAATGGTAATAGGAACAAGATTTAAAAAACAATAATGCTTAATGCTAAGGAGGTTTGTTCCTGTGGGATCAAAAAAGGAAATCGTACTTCAGACTCAACTGAAATTTAGTGTTTTAGGCACTATTTTAATAAAATTAGCACCCTTAATTATTAACTCATGACTAAACAGGTAATTAGACAAATTATTTCAATAATGTTTCTTTTTTAAAAGAGTCTTTGCTATGTAAAGACAAAATAGATTTATTTATTCAATCAATATGGTATTTTGAGCAACTCATAGCTTTATCACTGAGAGCTGATTCCCCAAAAGAAAATTATTCCAACTTTCTACAGCAGAGTTGTAGCTATAGAATTTAGGCATCACTGAGAAGTCAGGCCAGGTAAAAAGATATTTACTAATACTCAATGGCCTAACAGCTTTTTAAAAAAATAATAATAACTTCAAACATCAATACTAACAGTTTTTCAGGTAACAGTGTCTAAAGAAAACAATTTTTAAGATTAATATACAAAATCACCTTAGGGAATTACTGCCAACACGCCACTTTGCCAACATGGCCCAGCATCTGTCTGGGTTCCTTTCCCTTCATCTTTGCTAAACAAACAAAACAAACAAACAAAAAACACTTGGAAGGTGAGGCAGGTGATTGTCTTCATAAGCTCTCTGATATAGATTGTGGCAGAAGATGAAGAGAACAGAATGACATATCTAAAAAGCCAAACCCAACCACAGAATGCTTCCTGTTGTTATGACCCAGTGGAATGCAAGCTAGGAATAGGATAGAACTTGGAAATCCGGCTCTGTGTTGATGGGTTAAGGCATTCAGACTCCCCAGTCATTTTAAAGAACACCTCCTGTTCCTGCAGTTTCCTGGCAAACTCTTCTTCCAGTGTCTTAAAAAGGAAGGGAAAAAGAAATTACATGCTGGTATCACAAACAGAATTTACTCGGACAGCCAACAATAAAACTATTTGCTCAAACACTCTGTATCTTATTCTAAGGATAGGAAGACCTCTCCTAAAGAAGACCAGAGTGCTCAACTGTTAGATTAGGCTGTGCACAGCCCTAGGTTGAAGTCTCTGGCTCAGCCATATGAAGGTGTAACTTGGATCAATGACTTAACTTCTCTCTATTACAGAATCATCCCATTCTTCTGTTGTAAAACAGGGAGAGTATCACCTACCTCACAGGGTTGTTATGTAAGGATTAAATGCGATCGTGATATACTCAACACATACCAGACACTCAACAGATGGCTCCTATTATTAACTACTACCTTTCTCTCCCACATAGCACTTTCCATTTTCCTTTTTTTTTTTTTTTAAGATTTTATTTATCAGACAGACAGAGATCACAAGTAGGCAGAGAGGCAGACAGAAAGAGGGGGAAGCAGGCTCGCTGCTGAGCAGAGAGCCCAATGTGGGGCTCGATCCCACGACCCTGGGATCATGACCTGAGCTGAAGGCAGAGGCTTTAACCCACTGAGTCAACCCAGGCACCCCAGCACTTTCCATTTTCTGTTTTTTATTTTGATTTTTGATGTGCATGTCTTTTCTTCTACACCGAACTTTTAGCTGTTTGAAGGTAAGCCCTAAGCCAGATCATCTTTACATCCCCATAATACAGAGTGTATATAGTAAGGGCTGAGAAACACTTGAGGGAGCAGAGATTTTGCAGACAAGTGACTCAGGGATACGTGCTGCTGCAAAGGCACAAAGTAGAGCAGAAGATGGAAAGAGACAGGAACATTTCTCACAAGAGGTGAAACATAAGCTCAGTCTTAAAGGAAAGAAAAGAATTTGATAGGATGTAGAAGGCGTGCCAGACAGAGGGGCCCGAGACAATTCCTGCACACAGGCAGGAAACCACAGATGTGGTATGAGTAATGGTGATTATACCCAATACCAGAATACAAATAGGGAACAAAGTGGCTTGTGGGAGGTAGCACTAGAAAGTTTGCTGGTGGCCATGGCCAATGTATGGCACTATGACAGCCACAAAGTCAAACTGAAGCATTTCTATTTTATTTTGATAGAACTAAAGATTTATCAACACCACAATGCCAGTGCCAGAGATGTTCCTGAATATAAATATTCTGATGGCAGACAAGTAGGAAGAAAGGAAAAGGAATCTGAGATTAGAAGGCCCATTAGGACATTACTGAACATTTTTAAGCAGCAGAATGATAGCAATGGGAAAAAGAAATAACACAGAGAGAGTTAAAATTATTTGTCATCTCACTGAAATGAGATGTGATAGAAATGAAAGACAATTCAGGTTTTTAGACTGGATGTCAATTAAGAGGGCGGAGATGTTAAAAAAAAAAAAGAGGGCAGGGATATAAGGAAGCACACTGATGCTGCGTGGGGACACAGGAACAGAGTGAGATGGGGATGATAGAGAAGGGCTGTTAAGTTCAGCGGTTTTTTTGTTTGTTTTTAAGATTTTATTTATTTGAGAGAGAGAGAGAGCACAAGAGGGAAGAAAGGTCAGAGGGAGAGGCAGACCCTACGGAGCTGGGAGCCTGATGTGGGACTCAATTCCAGAACTCCGAGATCATGACTTGAGCCAAAGACAGTTGCTTAACCAACTGAGCCACCCAGGCGTCTTGTTTTGTTTTTTTAAGATTTTATTTATTTGACAGAGAAAGAGACATAGCGAGAGAGGGAACACATGCAGTGGGAGTGGGAGAAGGAGAAGCAGGCTTGCCGCAGAATGGGAGCCCGATGTAGGGCTCGATCCCAGGACCCTGGGATCAGGACCTGAGGCGAAGGCAGACGCCTAACGACTAAGCCACCCAGCCGCCCCTGTTAAGTTCAGTTTTATCTCCACTGACCTTACAATCTTTAGTCAATGTTCGAGAGGTATGTATTGATCATTACAATATGCCAGGAACTATTCTAGAAGTTGATATAAACCAGTGAACCAAGAAATAACACTCTTGCTTTCAAAGAGCATGCATTCTTGTGGGAAAAGACAGACCATAAATAAATGTGTCTGGTGGTGAAGAATGTTATGAAGGAAAACAAAGGTGAGGCGATAGGGAATGTCTGAAGTAGGCATGAAGGCTATTTCATATATAGTCATCAGAAAAAGGAATCTTCTGTGAGATGATGTTGAAATAGAGGCCTGAATGAAGCAAGAAATGGAACATCTAGGTGGGAAATGAGTGCTTAGAGCATGAACCAATAGTAACAAACAAGAAACAGTAACAGCAGTGGCAACTACTTATCCAGCCCTGACCACAGCTCAGGTATTAGGAAGTGCTGTGCACACATACCACTTCTTTTGGGTCTTAACAATCCCAATTATGGAACCAGTGTCATCTTTGTTTATAAATGAGTAAACCTGGGCACAGGAATGTTAAGTGACAAAATTAATCATGTCATCACTGAGATCTGAACCCAAATCTCTAGGACTTCAGAATTTGTACTTTATACAATCCCTACTATACAGGTCCTGGGACTGTCCTTAAATATGCAGCAGATGAAGCCATGACTAGCACAGGATCATCAAGGGTGTAAAGCTGCGAGATGTCTAGACAAAGAAAAAGTGATAAAGAGCACAAAGAAGTTAGGTCATAAAAGTCGGATGAGAAGAGAATTTTTTTTTAAAGATTTATTTATTTGAGAGAGAGAGAGAGGGAGAGCGCAAGCGGGGGAGGGGCAGAGGGAGAAGGAGAGTCCCCAATGAGGGGGGAGCCCAATGTGGGGCTTGATTCCAGGACCCCATGATCAGGACCTGAGCCGAAGGCAGATGCTTAACTGACTGAGCCACCTAGGCGTCCCGAGAAAAGAATTCTAAGAAACAAGACTTCTAATGACAACAGTGAGATAATACCATAGGATTTGGCTCTTAGCATCACTTATGACTACTGTCAACGAGTTCAACTGGGGAGTCTGAGGTGAAAGCTAGACTACAGAAAGTTAAAGAAACTGGAAAAAATGGGGGCGCCTGGGTGGCTCAGTGAGTTAAAGCCTCTGCCTTTGGCTCAGGTCATGATCCCGGGGTCCTGGGATCGAGCCCCGCTTCGGGCTCTCTGCTCAGCAGGGAGCCTGCTTCCCCCTCTCTCTCTGCCTGCCTCTCTGCCTACTTGTGATCTCTGTCTGTCAAATAAATAAATAAAATCTTTAAGAAAAAAACAAACAACGCCCTTCTGTACCTTTTGAATTCCAATCCAAATGAATGTATTACCTATTTAAAAATTTAATAAATAAACCTTAAATTAAAAAGCCCCACTAATAAGTGACTTGGTCATTTCACTTCTTCTAGAAACATTTAGCCCACAGTGGGTGCTAAACGCAGATTTTTCTGGACAGACTGACTGATTAACTGGATAAACGGAAGAAAGGAATAGCTGTAGCAAGCAGAAAAGCCAAGAGAAAACAAAGGTTTGAGTTTGAAAGTTAGCAAAGGGAGAGGATCACATATTTATAGAAAAAAATGAGTTGAAGAGGTTGACCAATCAGGCCAGTCCATTAGGGAGTCAAAAAGGAAGTACAAAATGGTAACGACGGCTGATAGCTAGATAGGGGAAAGGGGAGCCTTTCCTATTTTACTAGATCGTGAATTTACTATCACACAAAGGCCCTGTAATTTGGCTCCTATCAACTTGTCCAGACTAAGCTACCCGCCTTCCTTCCTTCTCTCCCTCCTTAATGCCTACACACAGGCACACTCCCCCAGTGCCCCAACGGGCAGGGAGCGACTTGTGATTCCTATACACATCCTTTTCACCCATTCACTTCACTGTACTTACGCCACCCATCACACCCCAACCTGTGTGTATGCCTAGCAAGCTCTTACTCATCCTGAAGTCTCACTTGGCTTATAAGGCATCTTCTCTGTAAAGCCTCCCTAACTTCCCAGGCAGACTGAAGTACTCCTTGTCCTTGGCCTCAACACTGTGCTCCTATCTCCTGTGCTCACCTCCCTCACAGCAATGATCCTACTGAACTGTAATTGCTTGTCACTACATTCTGAACATTTGCGGGGACAGGGACTTGGTCTTTCATCTCCTGTCCCTGACAAATATTAAACAGCTAATAACTGGGTGGACAAATGGATGAACACAAACATATTTTATCTAAAGCTTTAAAAAATTACCTTTTTCCTGGGTCTCAATTTCTCTCTCCATTCCTTTAATTCTTGGCTGTGTTCCTCATCTAACTCCTTCAGTTTCTGAGTCTCATGCTCAACCAATAGGTGGCATTTTTCATTCTGAAAACAAAATTTGTATTAAAAACTTTCAGATCAACTAAGCAATTTTTTACAAATGTAATTATCTTCAAATAATAAAGCATTTATTAAACATCAAACTATTACTGAGATTCAGGCTCTCCCCTGAAAACCAAAGGCTAAGAACTATGAAATGAGTCATAGCTTCATTTCTGCAAGTTTACAAGCTAGATCTATTATTTACCATATGAAAAGAACTTAAATAGAATTAGTTTGATCCTGTTTCTTCTAAGAAGGTTTGCTCATAAAACTGACACTTAAGGGCATCTTATATGGATTTTACCCACTGTTACCAGAATGTAGGATCAGGAACTATTCTACTCTAGTAAATTAAGCAAATATGTAGAGTATCCATAATGTACACACTATTCTGAAATTTTAAACATTTTAGGCTACATACTAGATGGGCTGCATATTCCATGCAAGGCCCCAAAACAGTCCCCCTAAAGTAACCTTTAAATTTTTTAGGGGAAAAATTCTCATTTCTTTATCATTTTCAAACACCTAGAAGAAAACGATCTATTTCTCCCTAAATAAAATTTTAAATTCAAAATCTGATAACAAAACCACCTATCTCATTTTGAAAACTTTGTTCAGTTTCTCTGCAAAATAAACTAAAATTACTCAGTACTACTTTTGAAAGACTCAACTTCTTAGGTTATAATTTAGCCTCATGTTTATATTAATCATGTTACATAAGAGCTAACTAAGTGCCTATGATACTAACCTGATCTTTATTTGGGTCTATATAGAAAACAAAACCTCTCAATTCCAGCATTTTCATGAGGAAAGCATACTCTATTTTGGTCAGCTACCGTTTTGTCCGGACCAGCCGCTTGTGCTGCCCCGTCCCCACCAGCTCAGTTTCCATGCTCCTGTTTCTGACCTGCAGCTGATGCAGCTCCCGGACATTGGCTTCACACTGCAGCTGAAGATCCCGCATTTGATTTTCATGTTTTTGATGCTGAGCCATTCTCTCATTTTTCTGCCTCTTTTCTTCTTGAGCAGCAAACTATAAATAAGAAAAACGGTTAACAAGCAATTTAATTTCTTCATCTTCCAAAGGAGTAATTAAGGAATTTAACAAGACTTAAAGTACAAATAAACTAAAGTTGCAAGTAATAATAATATGCTGTAACCTGAGCTGGAGTCCACATTATGGCTTTGATGGGGAGAAGGGGTGCTTCTGATTAAAACCTTATTCCTCCTATCTGCTTAGTGACCTCAGTTCATTTGTGTGTGGGACCTATGACTACAGAAGCAAACTGAAGCCCTATGTTTTAACTTCAAAAGTTGTCCAAGTCACCTAATTCCCAAGACTGGTCTTAGGACCAGCCTAGCCCAAGATCTGGTGTGGGGCACGGGACAGAGGGCTTTGTCCTCTGTGGCCACCAGTGTAGGAAAACTAAGTTGGTATATGCCACATATCGAACCCCAACTCATAAAGCCAAAGAGAACATCAACAAGCCCAAGGTGGCTCGAAATGTTTACAACATAATTACGTGACACTTCTAAAGGACACTCAATTTTTTTAAATCTAAAAAAGAGGAGAGTAACTGGCTTATTTACCTGTTTGATTTTGTCACGGTCCTGATCTGGTGTGGCTGTTGGGTTAATTCTCAAGCTTTTCTTAAACATGGCCATTCGAGTCTTGGCTTCACTGCGCTGAATCTTGGGCAGTCTTGCTCTTTCTTGAGTCTGTCTGTTTTTTAATTCCTCAATAAGTCGTTGATTATAACGCTGCATTTGTTCTGTTTCCTAAGAAAGTATCAAACAGAATCCTGTGATGTAGATATAACTCAATACTCGATACCCACATGTGTGTTCAAACATGTCATTTTGTTGTTGTTTCTCAAAATTGCTCTTTCCTTTGTTGCATTATCAACCAGCAAGCTTTCACTCAAAATATAATTTATAATAAAAATAAAGCTTTTGGTAATAACAATCTTTTTTTTTTAGGTTTATCTACTTATATTAGAGACAGAAAGAGAGCACAAGCGGGAGGGGCAGAGGGAGAGGGAGGAAGAATCTCAAGCAAACTCCATGCGAAGTGCAGGAGCCTAACATGGGGCTTGATCCCACAAACCCAAGATCACGACCTGACTGCAACCGAGTCGGGACACCCAACCAACCTGTGCCAGCCGGGGCCCCTCATGAGTCTTATATTGAAATTCTTTTACTAAGTCAGGGAGTCTACATTTTTAAGATACTTGGACCATAAATGGAGCCACAACAGCTACCTTTGAGACAGGAGGATTATAATGTAGAAGAGGACTTAAAGCACTGTACTAGTCACCTTCCGTGAAATTCAGAAAGAAGTTTGCAATCATGATAAGATACGATTAATTACTTTAAACCTCACCAAATACATTTTAGGATTAAAAAAAAGAAAGAAATCTAAAATTCATTCTCTAAGTAGAAGTTCCAGAAATAACTGTAAACTTTAAAAAGTAAACTTTTATTTTTTTAAAAAATATTTTATTTATTTATGAGATAGGTAGAGAGAGGGAGAGCAGAGAGCACAAGCAGGGAGATGGCGAGAGGGATAGAAAGAGAGGCAGAAGCAGACGCCCCACTGAGGAGGGAGCCTGCCACACGGGGCTCGATCTACAGACCCTGGGATCATGACCTGAGCCAAAGGCAGACACTTAACCCACTGAGCCACCCAGGTGCCCCTAAAAAGTAAACCAATTTTCCTTTCATTAACCTTCTCATGGCGCTTAAGTAGCTGATGTCTTTGCATGAAATACTGATCTTTAAGTTGCTGTTTAAGCAGCTGGTGTTTTTCTTGTAAGTGTCGTTCTTCAAGCTCCCAAATTGCAGCTTCTCGAGCTAGAAGAAGAAAGCAATTTTCAAAATGTCACTTTGTTCTTTTTACACATGTACTTTGGTCTTCATTTTAATATTCACATAAAAGTGTTCTATAAATACTAACTTAAACACACAATGACATTCTGAACTATAAATGAAATATTACCAGAGTACAGGTAATATTTATCACCCCTTACCATTCTGTTCTCATGTCCTATAAACACAGAATGTCCCATCACTAACACCAAAATTCCTTTTAATCATCTTAATGAGAAATTTTAAAATATCAGCTTTTTATTAAGGGAAATAAGTGCTTAAAATTCCATTCCATTATGTAGCCATTAAGTATACCAACAATCATAAGGCATACCATGTATACAAAACTATTCAGGTAAAGTTCTAGCATGATCTGAACAAAAAGATGTTTTAAGGATAAGTGCTTGCTGTTTACTTCTCTTGTCATAAAGGCAATTATTCGATGTCTTACAGTATATAACTTTATAAAAAATTTTAAATTCTTAAAATTTAACATAGTTTTTCTATTAACCTCAGTTTTCTTTATCTTTCACCACTCCAAGGAGAGCAATCAAATAATTTCCAATTATTTGATATAATGGATATGAGATATATCCACACATCAGAGCCATGTCTTCAGGTATCATTTTGTATACACACATACGCTGCGTAATTTCATATACCTCTCATGAGTTGCTGTTTGTTATTCAGGCACTCTCTTTCAATATTGGCTAGCTCTGCCTTCTGCTGTTGGATGATCTTTTTCAGAGAGCCATCTAATTCTTGTTGTTGCTTCTGAACAAATTCCTGTTCCTATTAGACACAGTTAACCATCAGTTAATAAGCATCTACTGAGTGAAACATCCATTTATCTATATGACTATATTAGTGGTTAACAAGATTTCTAAGCCAAGTTTCTAAAGTTAACTGGATTTAAAAATCACCAATTATATAGCATGTATAATATAAATGTATTAGTCACTCAATTCAAGCCCAGAGGAAAAGTACTAGAATAGATAATATTCTAAACTCACTATTAAAAATAATACACACAGGCAACCCTCTCAGGTCCCCTCCCTCTTCAGGAGCTTTGCACTATCACTCAATAACCCTTACTAAACTCTCAATAAACTTTGTTTTGCTGCCCACCAGAGGGGGGAGAAATACATACAAAAGAGGTCTATAATTCACTCATAATTAAAATGCCCTATTACATGAACAGCTTTAGGAAAAAAACAATTTAGAGCTTCAAAACTGACTATTCGTTACACTACGGTGTGGGTACAACAAGAATAAACAAGAAATGCCTTTTAGGAAAAAGAGAATAAAGAGCAAATAAGTAAAACACATATCAGAATTTTAAATATCTCTATTTTTCCAAGAAATAGAGTTAGGGAGAAATACCATGACTACACTAACAGAGAAAGATAGCTTCTATATCTACAGTAGTTGTCTAAAAGGAACAATAGTTTGTAGAAAATGAGAAATAGTACATTGCTAGAGAAAAGTGAACTAAGAAGAGTAAAGTGAGTTAAGTTTTATAAATATATATATACAAAATTCCTTATAATCAGAGAATTCTACCAGCATGTTGGGGATTCACTCATTCATTCAACAAATATTTACTGAGTACATACTATTTTGCCCAAGTGCCAAATTTATGCTTAAAAAAAAAATCCTACAGTAACTGTGTAAGAAAAGGAAAATGTTAAAGTGAATGCTTAAGATAAGGAAATGTTAAAGTGACTTTTGGTCTTTGTGCTAGATCACACATTTACTGAAGGAAGAAATACTATCCAAAATGAAGAAACCTAAGTTTTGCCAGTAAATGTTCAGCTCTTCATCCCTCTCTTGGCAGTTACAGCAGTCTGTGACTAGAAAAGGGATATTCTGATAATTTTGAGTGTGAATTTAGAAATTTAGGATTGAAGCAGCCCTCTACGAAAATCCCTCCCCTTGCACATCCTAGAGAAGATAAAACCCCAAGATCCATGTGGATCTATTCTTTATGCGTTGGACAGAATCTGACAGGGTCTGGATCACTACCAGCCTCATCTTCAATACATGAGGAATGAGTCTAGCAGTGTTCCTCAAGGTGTCTGCCTTACTACTATGACTTTGGAGGCAAGAACTAGGTTGTACCATTCCTGACGTCCTGTTAAAATCATACAGAGAAATAAATACTGCTCTCTCATCTGTGTCAAAATTTGTACTTTTGCATAATTACAAATACACACTAGCAGAAAGAGTAACGAACTACCTCTATAAAATACAACTGTGAATTGACTACAGTCACCTACAACACTTTATCACAGAAAAATATTCACAATATTTAATTTTAACTATTTAGAATAAGGCCTTTTGAGTTTTAAAGAGATGCAAAATCTCCATGCCTATCTTTTAAGCAATTAAAACAAATAAAGTTGTTTAAGCTTTACATTTCCCAACAATAAATATCACCTATAATAAAAATTACATTGTTCCTCTAATTTCATTGTAAAATTTCTGAATGTAAACTTGTATAATAAAAATATAATCTGTAGCTATATCAAAGGGTTTTCTTTTTGTTCAACATTTGTACCGTTAATTTGCATAAAGCACTTTAAAAATATATCTGTGTAGAAAGAAACAATGGGCTCAGTATTTAATTACTCTAGATATAAACATTACATGTAGACTCAAATCAAATGCAAAAGTTTAAGAGGGGCTGAACTAATATTTATGTAAAAATTAAGAAGAGTAAATATAAATACAAGCCAGTGCCACTAAAAAAGTAAATGCAGTTGCTTGTCAATTCAATTCTTGGTTATATTACTGTAGTATAGTTATGTCTATATTAAGCAAGATGAGAGTTCAGTTCAAAGAAAACCTTTACTAAGTACTTAGTAAATGTTGGACACTACTAGGTATGGGGTTACTAAAATTAAAAAAAGACAATATTGCCTTTAAGGAGCTTCTACTCTAGTGGTTACAAATTGGTTTTGTCTGTCTATACAGAGAGCAGTGGGCCCCTTCCCTTAGTATCACATTTTCAAAAGTTCAAATGTAAACCACAGAAAACTGAAAGGTAGGATACAGGGTCTGGAAAGCATGACACACAATGAATGAAAGGAAGAACTACAAAAGTATGTCCTGAAACAGCTAATACATAAGGAGAAAAGAAAAGCTAAGACTGTTATATAGGAGGAGGCAGAATTAGCATTGTGGTTAGAACTGCTCCAGAAGATAAAACAACAATTAACAGGTTAAGAGTCAAGATAGGCTATGTATGCAAGTGCTTCTGATCACAAGAGTTAGCAAAGACACCAGTTGCCTTACAGACTCAGAGACTTAAATAATTAAGCAGAGTCTGGATAATTACATAGTCAAGAATACTGTGCAAATAATTTTCTTTCTCTTGCTCTCTTTCTTTCCTTCACTTATTTATTTATTAATTTTAAGTAATCTCTACAGCCAATGTGGGGCTCAAATTCACGACCCCAAGATCAAGAGTTAGATGCTTTTTCAACTGAGCCAGCCAGGTGACTCAAATAATTTTCTATATTAAAGCTAAAATTTGAGGGGTGCCTGGGTGGCTCAGTGGGTTAAGCCTCTGCCTTCAGCTCAGGTCATGGTCTCAGGGTCCTGGGATCGAGCCCCGCATCGGGCTCTCTGCTCAGCGGGGAGCCTGCTTCCCCCTCTCTCTCTGCCTGCCTCTCTGCCTACTTGTGATCTCTGTCAAATAAATAAATAAAATCTTTAAAAAAAAAAAAAAGCTAAAATTTGGGACACCTGGGTGCCTCAGTCATTAAGCATCAGCCTTGGGCCTGCTTCTCCCTCTCCCTCTGTCAGCCACTCTGCCTGCTTATTCTCTCTCTCTGTCAAATAAATAAATAAAAATCTCTCTCTCTTTTTTAAAGATTTTATTTATTCACTTGACAGACAGAGCCAAAGGCAGAGGCTTAATCCACTGAGCCACCCAGGTGCCCCTCTCTCTGTCAAATAAATAAATAAAATAAATAAAATCTTTAAAAAAAAAAAAAAAAAAAGCTAAAATTTACCTGAAAGGTCCAGGTCCCTCACATACTAATCATATATTTTATTACCTCAAAAGAAATGAAACTTTATTTTTATTTTTTTAGATTTATTTTTTTGACAAAAAGAAACACAGCGAGAGGGAACACAAGCAGGGGGAGTGTGAGAGGGAGAACAGGCTTCCCATGGAGCAGGGAGCCTGATGTGGACCTTGATCCCAGGACCCTGGGATCATGACCTGAGCCAAAGGCAGACACTTAACAACTGAGCCACCCAGGTGCCCCATGAAATGAAATTTTAATATTAATGAGCTTTCATTAAATTTCCTAAATTAACTAATAAAAGTATAGTATATTCACGTTGGAATTTTTCATCAGAAATTACTCTTAGGATCTAAAAGAAAAGGAATCTTACATTCCAAAAAGATTGAACAAATTACATTTACCTTAAAAAAAAAAAGATGGGAATTGATCACTAAAAGTAACAAATAACTTTAACTGAATGAACACATAAACTGTAAAATGAATGCCCTTTCAAAGTACAAGTTTAAATGCTGATAAGAAATTTTATCATATTAATCAGATAACTATTAATATTAAAAGTACAACTTTGGGTTCTAGAAAACTGTAGGAAAGGGTTATGATATATTGGGCTATTTGTACAGAATTTGATCCTAACTCAAAAGAAAAGCTAAAAATGGTAATGATCAGAAAAGTGATCGTAATTCAAAATTTCTCCCTCTCGTTAAAAAAAAAAATTAATGTTTTGCCTACCCTTTCGGTAACTATAGAGCCCAGCAGCTGCCAATAAAAAGAAGAAAAAGTCTAATTTCAGGAGAGGGGAAGGGAGGGGTTGAAATCAAGCTGTATTCTATCTACTCCAGTTGTGTATATCAAACATCACAAACAAAAATTACAGAGTTAAATGAGCTAGTCACTTCCCCATAGAAACTGTGAGAAAGAATACAGCCTGGAATTCCAGACTTAATTTAAAACTACAGCAAGGAGGGGCGCCTGGGTGGCTCAGTGGGTTAAAACTACAGCAAGGAGAACAGAAACTCACTATTCATTACGGACAATCTGAATAGTGAAAACTAGAGTTAAATGGAACTTCAATCACCAATTTTAATATGGCTTTTCTGACCATATCCATAATTAAAACATATATGTAAACATAAATGCAATCAAAATGTCACTTCACACAAAGATAAAAATCTACTCACAGCATTCAATTTCTCACATGTGCAAAGCTTATAAAATACTACTGGGAAGGTGTTTCTTGAAAAAGATGAAAATCTCAAAATTTGGGGTGAGGGTAGACAGAAAAATGAACACTATTATAAGTGTTCCAATTCCAGCTCTACCATTAATGTCTTTTCTGACTTTAAACATACCACTTAGTCTTCTGTGCCTTGATTTCCTTATCTGTAAAATGGATACACTCCATCCCCGTATTAGGGTAGCGGCAGTGAGAATCAAATGTGGAAACTCTTTGAAGAATACTACACTATAAAGTTTGTTTCAGGTTATTACTATTATTGTCATTACTGACATTATCATCTATCAGTCTTCTAGATTTTAACAAATGAAGCGAACAATGAAAAGGCACATGTGAGCTGAAGAAAAAGCAGATAAAACAAGAGAAGGCATCCTCCCACAGACACGTGGGACTTACGTCCTGCAACTGGGCCTTGAAGACTGCACAAGATGACAACTGAAAAGACTGAATCATGACCTGAGCAACACCCTGTGGATTAGAATACAATGCACCTCCCAGGTGAGAACATAGCTGATGACTTTTTGTAAATGGAAAGAATAATCACACAAATGTTGAGTTCTTAAGTAAGAACAACTTACTTAACAGACAGTTCTCTTTCTCATCTGTAAAAGGAAGGTTTGGAACTAGATCAGTGGTTTCTGAACTCTAGTTTGCATTGTTGTTTCTTAAACCAGTCAAATCCTCTTTTAAAAAATGTACCATAAAATGTATGAAACAGAAGAAACAGTGCTGTGTTACATGAAGCAGAAGCAGGGATCCAGAGCTCCACAGTCCTCTCTTTTTGAAGGATCCTCGAGGTGCTTCTTCCAAACTCAAGAGCTCCTGGGAGTAGCTTAAAAACCACTGAACTACATGATCAAATACATCCTGGCTCCATGACTGTATAACTATGATTCACAAATTCTAAGAAAATTTAAAATAGACTCTGCAAAGTTACTGTTTTAGCACCTTCGTGAAAAGCAGCAGCAAAAGGGAAATATTTTTAAATTTGTTAGATTGCTAAATTCTTCATTAAATTTACAAAAAGAATTTCATTCTTGCTTTCAGCTTTAGTTGAAAACATAGGCTAGCGTCCAAAATTTTATGAAAAATCACCAACAAAGATTTAGTAAACAAAGAATCACCTAACTCCTTCAACACCAAATTCTCAATTTCAACTCTAGCATCTGAAACACTACCTTTTGGAATTTAAAAAGTCTATACTCCTATAGGAGGAGAAATCATATTGTTCTTGTTTGAAATCCATATTATCCAAAATTAAATGTGTGGCAAGCAAGGACTTCCTCTTCAACTACCCACACATGACCAATGACCACTGGACTAAGCTGACAGGAGTTTAGATTAGACACAGAAATAACAGCTTAGACAGGAGAGGCAATACAGTGTGGTGGTTCACAGGTGCTCTCATTTCCTCCCCTGCAGAACAGAGGAGTAGTCAGAGTAACTACCTCATATGTTGTGATTTCAGTAAGTTCATGCAGGTGAAGTACTTAGAATAGTGCTTGACACATAGTAAATGCTGTGCTTGCTATTATCACTTTTTTAAAAAAGATTTTATTTATTTGACAGAGAGAGTGTGGGAGAGGGAGAAGCAGACTCCCTGCTGAGCAGGAGGCCCAACAACAGGGCTCAATCCCAGGACTCTGGGATCAAGACCTGAGCCAAAGGCAGACGATTAACCAACTGAGCCACCCAAGAACCCCTTACTTTAACTAGTAATTCCCACACTAGGCTAAGACAAAATATTTCACTGGCTCAAATTAAAAAAAAATTTTTTAAAGCACCAAATTTATTAAAATAGGCTAGTTTTGTTAAAATTTTAAATTCCAAAATATCTTCCTTATTTTTCATGGTGTTAAATATTCCCTCTTTTAAAATGATGGTGACAAGTAAACAGCAGTTTCAAATACCCTTCTCAAAATAAAATAAAAATATCCTTCAGGGGGTGCCTGGGTGCCTCAGTCATTAAGCATCAGCCTTGGGCTCAGTTCATGAGCCCAGGGTCCTGGGATGGAGCCCCACATCAGGATCCCTGCTCAGTGGGAAGCCTGCTTCTCCCTCTCCCACTCACCCTGCTTATATCCCCTCTCTCGCTGTCTCTGTCAAATAAATAAATAAAATCTTAAAAAAAAAAAAAAAATCTGGGGCACCTGGGTGGCTCAGTGGGTTAAAACCTCTGCTTTCGGCAGGGTCCTGGGATGGAGCCCCTCATTGGGGCTCTCCGCTCAGCGGGAAGCCTGCTTCCTCCTCTCTCTCTGCCTGCCTCTCTGCCTACTTGTGATCTCTGTCAAATAAATAAATAAAACCTTTAAAAAAAAAATATCCTTCTGGGCAAAAAGAGAAGATTTTTAAATGTCATTCCATTTGTTATGGTCCCCAGTGGTTTTTGTTTCTTCTATCTTTATTCATGGGTCTGTAAAAGTTTGGGAAACACTTTTTAAATCACATAAAACCACATTCCACATTAAAATGATAATGGAAAACAGTCATTAATATATAATCCATGTCTCTTCTTCCTTTAACTGATACGTAACTACAAATTGACCTCACTTCTCTCTTAGCTTCCAGGCTGAGCGTAAACTTAAAGAAAAAACGATTCCTAGTAAAAAAGACCTTATAGAGTCATATGAGTTAATTCTAGAAAAATCTGTTTAAAATACTATCTTGTTTAGTTTTGTAAATAATTCACCCTTCTTTGTAGGCCCAGCCTTATCATAATCTAGAATCAAGTTTATACAGGCAGTATATTTTAACTGCTCGATTCTGAATCAAAAAGAAAAACATACTTAATATTCAAAATCTGGTTTTAAGGTAATTATGTTGTTGAGTTTAATAGTAATAAATATTAGATCTCCATTTAACATTACCATTCACCACTGTTCTTTTAACTTCCAACTTTATAAAATAATGGTCTTTTAAAGAGGCATTCTTTTCATATGCACAAAGCCTATACACTAATCCTCTATATTTTGTCATAAAAATCTGCTAGCAAATACTGACTACTTAAAAATATAAGCTTCCATCATGATTATAATAAGAATACAATGGATTACACATTAATATACTAGTTTAATTCATTTGGAGTCAGCTTTCCAAACATTCCACTTAATTTCTTATTAGCAACATTTAAATGTCACCATTAGTGTGATTTTAGTTCTATATAAAGAATGCTCTGGGAACCTTTGTATGAGCAGAAGTAAACATCATATAATAAGTAAAGCAGGAGTTTGCCCTTTCAACCATGGTTTACTGAGCTGCGAGAATAATACTGCTTTCTGTTTTTAGTAGCATTAAGCTGCTGCTGTTACCTGAGCATGCTGGCTTTGTGCAAGCTCCTCTTTCCTGCGTTTCATGAGCTCTTTTCTCAGCTCTTTGGGTGCTTTCTCCACTTCATTTATAACCTACAGTGTATAAGCATGCAGGAGGTGGGGAAATAATACTTTCTCCACAGTAAGCATTTATGTGAGCAGACAAGCTACAAGTCAAAGATTAAAGCTGTTAAAAAGTTCCTTTCAACATGCAATAACATAGGTGTTAGTTTGGTGAAAAAGAATGAAAGGATAGAACATGCTTAATCTCAGTGCAGAAAGGGCCATCACACCACATAAAGGTTAATCAGATGCTTAATTATCCCTACATATTATTCTCTCTTAAAGATCCAAAACAATCAGTAAAGGATTACCAGCAGCATTGATTCTGAACTAAAGATGATAAACTCAACTGACCTTCTTGAAAGATCATAAAACTATAAACATATCTATTGACATTGTTTGAAATGTTGAAAATAAGCAAAGTTAATGCCACTTATGAAAGTGCAAAATTTCATAACTGGCTTGACAAAACCAAAGAAATAACTCTAAATTAAATTCATTTAATGAGTCCAAAAAAAACAAAAAACAAAAAACAAAAGAGAAATAAATGGACTATGTTTTCCTTTTTCAGAAAACACACCATTTTATACATGGCGCAATAAAAATGAACATATTTGATGACTTTGTGTTGGATTAGAGTAATATTCTCCTCTGCTGACAATTTAAGCCAGACTTAATTGTCAATGTCAGCATTATAAGCGCTCACAAAATAAGAGTTTAGTATGCTATGATGTATTATTACACCAGGTAAAGTATATTGTAAGATGAAATATAGGGGCGCCTGGGTGGCTCAGTGGGTTAAGCGGCTGCCTTCGGCTCAGGTCATGATCCCAGCGTCCTGGGATCGAGTCCCACATCGGGCTCCTTGCTTGGCGGGGAGCCTGCTTCTCCCTCTGCCTCTGCCTGCCACTCTGTCTGCCTGTGCTTGCTCTTGCTTCTATGTCAAATAAATAAATAAAATCTTTAAAAAAAAAAAAAAAGAAGTATAATTTAAAGTTCCTTCTTTTAATCATTTCAAAATCCTAGATATGTATTCCACCTAACAGCAGACCTGTAACCCAACTATGAAAAACAATCATGTGTTTATACAAGTAGAAGCACCAAAAGCAATCAGATTCCAAATCACCACATGCTACCGATGGTCTATGAAAGAGACGGATTTTGATTGAAGAGAGTGTATTTAAAATTCCCCATCAGTAATCCCTCATGAAACCAAATCACCATTAAAAGGAAGAGACTCCCCAAATGCAAGAAATTAGCGATAAGGAAGAAAATACATTAATATAATTATTTAAAATATGCATATCATCATCTCAAACACGTTCACCAACTAAAAATCTCCAAACCCAAAACAGCAGAAATAACTACAGATTTTTATATATTTAGGATTAAATCACATATTTAACTATACATTTTTAAAAATTTAATCTGGTATTAAAAAATAACCTCTCAAAAAAAAAAAAAATAACCTCTCAATAAAAACTATTCATAGTTTCAAGAAAACTGACACGGAGCCTCAGTCAAGTCATACATCATATAATATAGAGAAACCTACATAAAATATTAAATGGAAAGAAGACTAATTTTTAGAAATGGTAGCTACTTCAAATAAAATTATACACCATTTCATTATTTACCTAAAGAAATTATAGAATGCATTATATTTATTAATATTAGATTCTATGCTTTTTCAAGTAGATCCTCAATATTATATTCAGTTTTATGCATAATTAAATCTCAATGAGCCTTGGTATTTTAGAAGTACAACAAAAGTGAATATGCATTTACAGGTTTGGCTGAGAGTTTTATTCCAGTCCTAACAGAACTAAATCATAATTATTATCCCTGGGGTCTTTTCTATCATGAAAAGGTAAATTCTTCCCCCACACCTCTAGTGTATTGGTACCGGATAAATCATAAAATCACATTTACTAATAGGTAAAACTCTTTTAATTTGGGGAAGAAAAAGACATTAATACAATATATAAATCTTCTTTCTGAATCAATGAACATCTTTCATAGTAAATAACAGCACAGACTCTAACAATATGGAACAGTTTCAGGAAAAATTTAATAATTCACTGTAAAGAAACGACTTTACAAAGATATTTTCCACATGTGATTCTTAAAGTATCTCTCAATTTGATGGACTTATAATTTCAAATTTCAATGGTACTCAGCTTTTGTTTTGGCACAATGCTAACCAAGAAAAAAATTTTTTTTCAAGAAAAAGTCTTCAAGTATGAATTAAATATTACAAATAAATGATAAGATGAATTACTGTTGGCACCTGGAAACACAACATAGTAAGTTTTCTTGAAAGAACCAATTTCTACTATTTTCTACTGTTTTCTTGAAAGAACAATTTCTACTATTACATTAATAAAGGAAAAATGACAGACCGAAAGGAAAATGAACTAGACTTAATTTGAAGACTTGGTTCAAGGTTTAGCTGGACATTTAATAGTAGTTTGTGAACTTGAACAGACCATTAAAAACCTCTTCTACTCCAGTATTCTTGACAGTAAAATGGGATAACACCTCACCTTACTACTACCCTACATAATTGTTGGGAAGACCAAGATAAAGAATGAATGACTACTATTTAACTCTCAAGTATCATTCCTAATTCTGTAGTCTTAAGTGTACATTAAAAAAAACCAGCTTTCGTAATTAAAAACAGTAGTTACACTTACCTCCTTCTTTCGGTTCTTTAACATATTCTGAAATTTGGACAACTCTTTCTCTTGTTCTCCTTTAATGCGCTTGGCTTCATCTCGTAAGCGATTTGTGTGCTCTTGTTCTAAACGTTCAATAGTTTGTTTCTGCTGTTTTTCTAGATTCTCAATTTCTTGATCATATTGTCGCTTTTTGCTCTGTAAAACAATGTATCATTCATATTAAACTCATTATAATGACGATGTTTACTAAGAGTACATACCCAGCATTTAAATTTAGTGATGAAATTTAACAGATCAATGGATAAAGAACATGTGGTATGTATACACAATGGACTATTATGCAGCCATCAAAAACCCCTGAAATCTTGCCATTTGCAACGATTTGCAACGATGTGGATGGAACTAGAGGGTATTATGCTAAGTGAAATAAGTCAATCAGAGAAAGACAACTATCATATGATCTCACTGATATGAGGAATTTGAGAAACAAGACAGAGGATCATAGGGAAAGGGAGGGGAAAATGAAATAAGACGAAACCAGAGAGGGAGACAAACCATAGGAGACTCTTAATCTCAGGAAACAAACTGAGGGTTGTTGGAGGGAAGGCGGGTGAGAGCGATAGGGTGGCTGGGTGATGATCAGTGGGAAGGGTATGTGCTCTGGTGAGTGCTATGAATTGTGTAAGACTGACGAATCACAGACCTGTGTCCCTGAAACAAATAATACATTATATGTTAATAAAATTTAAAAAGAAAATTTAGTGATGTGACACAGAACCTTTGCAATATTGAAAAAACTGAATGTACTAAAACACGTTAAGGAATTTTTTTAAAAGGTAAGAATTCTGGGGTGCCTGCGTGGCTCAGTGGGCTAAGCATCTGCCTTCAGCTCAGGTCATGATCCCGGGTCCAGGGATCAAGCCCCACATCAGGCTCCCTGCTCAGCGGGGAGTCTGCATCTCCCTCTCCCTCTGCCCCCCAACTCATGCATGCATGTGCTATCGCTCTTCTCTCAAATAAATAAAATCTTAAAAGAAAAAAAATGAGTAGTTTTTTTTCTAACACAGAAAATACTTTTGTCTATTATACAAGGAGTAGAATGTTTAAAATTATTAAACCATCCAGAAGGGGCGCCTGGGTGGCTAAGCATCTGCTTTCGGCTCAGGTCATGATCTCAGGGTCCTGGGATTGAGCCCCACATCAGGCTCTCTGCTCAGCAGGGAGCCTGCTTCCCCCTCTCTCTCTGCCTGCCTATCTGCCTACTTGTGATCTCTGTCTGTCAAATAAATAAATAAAGTCTTTTAAAAATTTTAAAAAAAAACAATCCAGAAGAATATCCAGTTGCTATAAAGTACTAAAGTCAGAAAAATTTCAACATTTATCCAATAAATGTTTGATAAATCAAAGGTATTATCCAAAGTCCATTTTAATAATGTACCATTATTTGTCATATTCAGATTTAGTCTTAAGATTCTTTTTTTTTTTTTTAAGATTTTATTGATTTATTTGCGAGAGACAGAACGTGCACAAGAGCACAAGCAGGGGAGGAAGACATGAAGGAAGAAGCAGACTCCCCACCAAGTGGGAAGCCCAACAAGGGGCTCAATCCCAAGACCCTGAGAACATGACCTGAACTGAAGGCAAATACTTAACTGACTGAGCTACCCAGGTGCCTGCCCCCATTAAGAATCTTAAACATCCTATTTCACTGAGACAAATCTTTTGAAATTATAAATCTGCTCTTTCAACAAAAAATTCCTGCTTATTTAATATTTGAATATTATATAATTTTGGATATACATAGAGTTTATATTTGTAAAGACTATTTAAAAAACAAATAAAGGGGGGCGCCTGGGTGGCTCAGTGGGTTAAAGCCTCTGCTTTCGGCTCAGGTCATGATCCTAGGGTCCTGGGATCGAGCCCCACATCGGGCTCTCTGCTCAGCGGGGAGCCTGCTTCCTCCTCTCTCTCTCTCTGCCTGCCTCTCTGCCTACTTGTGATCTCTGTCAAATAAATAAATAAAATATTAAAAAAAAAAAACAAGTAAAGGGGCACCTGGGAGGCTATTATTAACCATGTGACTCTTGATTTTGGCACAGACATGATCTCCGAGTTGTGAAATCAAGCTCCACAATAGGCTCCAGGCTGGGCATGGTGCCTGCTTATGATTCTTTCTCCCTCTCCCCTTGCCCCTCCCCCCAGCTCTAAAAACTAAAAATAAAAGACAAAAAAATAAGTAAAAAGCAAAACATTTTAGAAAATATTTGGGGGGAAAAAAGGTGCAATTTTTATAAGGTTCTTGAAAATAGAATATTGAGTACTGGGGCGCCTGGGTGGCACAGTGGGTTAAGCCTCTGCCTTCAGCTTAGGTCATGATCTCAGGGTCCTGGGATCAAGCCCTGCATCGGGCTCTCTGCTCAGCAGGGAGCCTGCTTTCCCCTTTCTCTGCCTGCCTCTCTGCTTACTTGTGATCTCTGTCAAATAAATAAATAAATAAAATCTTAAAAAAAAAAAAAAAAGAATATTGAGTACTATAAAAATAGTCAATGAGAATAAAAGTTCATTATTTTCTTAAGAATTCTCAGGTATGGGGGTGCCTGGGTGGCTCAGTGGGTTAAAGCCTCTACCTTTGGCTCGGGTCATGATCCCAGGGTCCTGGGATCGAGCCACGCATCGGACTCTCTGCTCAGCGGGGGCCTGCTTCCTCCTCTCTCTCTCTCTCTGCCTGCTCTGTCAAATAAATAAATAAAATCTTAAAAAAAAAAAAAGAATTCTCAGGTATGATTCAACAAATGTAATCAACAATGCCATATTTCACAGAAAACAATTCTTACTACTTATAAGAACAGCCAAAGAACTATATTTAAAACATTCATTAAGCTAGATGTTTCAATAAATTACCAAAATTTTTTAACACATAACTTATTCCTTTTCCAAGTTTGGAAACAAGGTAAAAACTGAAAGACTCCATGACAATTACCCTTGGCTCGTCGGCACCAATTTCTCTAGAAGTTGTGAATAGGGATGTGGAAGCTTAACTGTAGGAGCAGAGAAGTAAGTGTGTTTGAACAAGCCCCAAGTAGTTCTAATACCCAGACAGGCTTGAGGAAAACTATTCTAGACTGCCTTATAATCTTGGATCCTAAGTCTGAGAGGTCAAATTTTAACATTGAAAAATTATCCAGAAATAGGCACACCTAAGAACTTTCTAGACCATCCACTAGCTTTATGATTTTCATGATAAATTTTAAGCAAAGAAAACTGGAAGACACCCATCACACTGTTAAGTCAGTGACAGGAAGACTGAGATAGAAGATCCTTTCATGCAAAAGGAAAAAAGACATATTAGAACACCAAAGAGATAAAGTCTAGAAATGCTAACAAAGCCAGAGAAAAATCTCATAATCAAAGAACAAATTCTAAAAGTGGGTTTTTTTTTTAAGCACTAAATTTCAGTACTAACAAAATGGTACAAAATCTAAGACTTTACCATCATTTCTTGCTCAAAGCGCCGGAAAATTTGTTCTCGCTGTTGTTGTAGCTTGCTATTGAGCTGTTGTTGGGCTCTCTGCTCTTCTTTTTGAAGGAATCTTAACTCCCGAAGCTCCTGACGTCTGATAAAATTTAACAGCAATAATGGGGAAGATAGCAAAAATTATATCTTTGAAGTAATGCTTTAAAAAAAAATACTTTAATAATATTTTCAAATGCCAAAGTAATAAGAATAATCCAAAATTAGCCAAGACTTAACTCCTGTTTCTCTATTTCTTCACACTTTGCAGAGACTGAAAGGAAGTCATAAAACCGGTTTTAATTATGTTCTCTACTCACCTAAGAAACCTCAACTCTTCAGTTTTGGAATCACTATCCGTAACTATCTTTGACGTTGTTACACTCACTTCTACACCATCAACAACAAATTTGCGTGTTTTCTTCAATGTTTTCTTTTGTCTTCTTGTTTCCTGAGTGAGATTTTATTTTAGTTAGGCTTTATACGGAAAATACTGGAGACAGAAAACATTTTCTCCTCAACAAAACACAACACAGAGCTGTGAACGTATAATTTTTATGACACCACACTGTAATTAGACACAGGTGGTAAAAAACAATTCACATAAATGACTAATTAGCTAACTTTTACATGTTAATCATTTTTCTTCCTCTTTTGACCTTAAGTTCTCAGATACCTCTGTTTTTCAGTTTTAGAATCACTGAAAAAACACTTAAAAATGAATGCCTGGGGCTCATCCCTTAAAGAATCTGAATCAACAGGGTGGTGAGAATTTGCATTCTAGAAAGGCTCCCCAGGTAATTTTTACACACTGCCAGGACTTGTAATCAAAATCCATTTCATCAGCAACAATAATATCAACAGCTCTCCTCCATCTCAGAAACAGAGATGAACGTGTGATTTTAGAGTTACTAGAAAGATAACGCTTCTACTGCCTGAGTTATTGCCTACAATTCTCTATCAAGACCAAATTCCATTCCTCAGTTGGTATCCAAATGCTTTTTAAGTCCAAATAGAAATAACAGAAGAATAACATTCCAAAAAAGATAGTTGGCATACATATAAATACTAAGAGCAAATAATTTTGAAATGGGGGAAGGATTTGAAAGCAGAAGGAGCAAAAGGAGAATATGAAAGTACTTAAATTCCAAAATGCCTTAGGATTTTAGTTTGTCTCTAGCACTTTCCAATCATCTTTCTGCAATATCTCAGTGTTCAACTCTCCAGGCGGCCAGTATACTCATGCTTCTCTTCCTAAGCCCTGGACTATGGAACCCTATCTAGCCAGGCTTCCCCTAAAACCTAAAGTGGGTATGCCACCCTGTAAATCCAAACATCCTATTTTCTTCAGTCCCTACTCAAGTATCTACAATTAATATCACCTTAATTCTCAAAAAAAGTATTTGAATTTTTTAAAAAGGTTATTCAGTTCAAATTAATGGAATTTAACTGCAAACAATCTAGATAATAAGTGTAATAATTTGGTGCAGAGAGGCAGACTCATCAGTCATGCCCAGGAGCTTCTAGGTCAGTTTCCTAAGTTCTTCCTGCTTTGTACAGTCTTCTCTTCTGCTGTCAACCCAGAGTATTTAAGTAGTCTATGGCTCACCTGTATCAGAATTCCATGGATCTTCTGTTACAAATAATGACTCTTAGGCCCTACCCCAGACCTCCACATAGCTCCCCTTGAAACTCATTTTTAAAATAATTTATTCATGTTGAGTATACTTGACATATAATAAATAGCATATTAGTTTCAGGTGTACAACATAACAATTCAACATCTGCATGTATTGGTAAATGATACCATTTAAGACCATTAAGTCTAGTTAATATCCCTAAATCATATATACCCCTGGTAATTCTTAAGCACACTAAGACTGGAGAATGGCTCTAAAAGCTCTAAGTGGGGCGCCTAGGTGGCTCAGTGGGTTAAGCCGCTGCCTTCGGCTCAGGTCATGATCTCAGGGTCCTGGGATCGAATCCTGCATCGGGTTCTCTGCTCAGCAGGGAGCCCGCTTCCCTCTCTCTCTCTCTGCCTGCCTCTCTGCCTCCTTGTGATCTCTGCCTGTCAAATAAATAAATAAATAAAATCTTTAAAAAATAAATAAATAAAATAAAAAATAAAAGCTCTAAGTGTTCTGCATTTTAGTTTTTGACTTTTCGTTTGTTTTCTCATAGTGGTTCTCACAGCAGTAGTGATAACTGTGACTGAGGAGGCAACAATGTATGGGCCACTGGTAAATCAAGGACTGTTACACTCTAAATGTGCTTAAAAAGTGATCATTCTTTCCTCAATTCTTTCATATATTAAGGATTCTTCCTAAAATATATCTAAATATGTGCAATAAGAGAACTCAACCACACCAAGTAACTTCTACTGTTTACATCAGGTTGGCAAAAATATGTATTACCAAAAAATTAAAAGATTACATCCAGCATCTCTCTCCTTCATTTTTTTTTTTTTAAGATTTTATTTATTTATTTGACAGAGATCACAGTAGGCAGAGAGGCAGGCAGAGAGAGAGGAAGGGAAGCAGGTTCCCTGCTGAGCAGAGAGACCGATGCAGGGATCGATCCCAGGACCCTGGGATCATGACCTGAGCCGAAGGCAGAGGCTTTAATCCATTGAGCCACCCAGGCGCCCCCTCCTTCATTCTTTTTAGTTGATTGCCTTCATAGGCCTTAAGAGTTTTACAGGGTTGGTACTACACTGATTGAGTGCTGTTTTATTTTCAAAATGTCTGTTTCACCTAAACTGTAAATTGCCAAAATGATGAAAAACCCAAACAAGGACCCACATATACTTACTTGCAAAGATATTGATCCACTGTCTTTAGTTTTGCTTAGGAAGCTGGAGATGGATAAATTCAAGTCAATGCTGCTATTATCAGTAGTGGAACCAGTGCCTGAATCAGTATCATTTTCCTTTTGATTCTCAGATTCTGGAACCAGCATGGTTTCAGTTTTTGATAATGCACCTATTTCCCCTTTATTTTCTGCATCTTCAGAGTTGATATTAATACTCGGTATTGGAACAGGCTGAAGTTCACTGGGCTGTGAAGACGGAGTCAGTTGAGGTTCTGTTTTAATTGGCACTTCACATGGAATTGCTTTTTGTTCTGTATCTAACTGAACAGTGGCTTCATGAGCATCCCGAGTTTCACTTCCTAAAACCTTGTGGTCCGTATGAGTTACTGCACGTCTGACCTTTCTTTCTTCAGCGCTACTGGACTCAGTAATTTCCTCACCTTCATTTGTCCCAGATTCCTCATTGGTCTTCACTATGTTCTCTAAACTGCTGATTAATTGTTCCTCATCTTTACCTTCCACAGATTTCTGATCTATCTCATTAGTTTCCACTACATCTTTAATAGGAACTTTCTCAGTAACACCAGCCTCGGGACCTTCTGTGGGCTTACTTACTAATTTCTGGTCTACTTCAGTCACTTCTTTCCCATCATTACCCTGAGCATCCTCAGCATTGTTTTCAACTGCTTTCTGAACAACATCTCCTGTCTCATTCCTTCCTATCAAATTGCTTGTATCACTGATCACATCTTCTAGAATTTTGTCATCTTTTCCCAATTTCTCTTGGCTGTCTTCCTTTGTAAATGTAACTTCATTTTCAACTGGCTGAATGTCTGCCTCTTTTTCTCCAGTCTCTTGAGAAACTAAATCCATTGTCTGAAGAGCAATATCTTTAGTTTCTTCAGATTTCATAATCTTATTTTCAAATATCTGTTGTTTTTCCTGATCCCTTTCTTCCTCAGGTTTCAGATTCTGTTCAGTATCTGTTTCTAAAGTTATGTTATTCTCTTTTCCTTCACTGACTGAATTAATGTCCACTATTCCTTGGTCTTCTGTGTCAGGCAAATTTTCAAGCTTGGGTCTCTTCTCCTCTCTTCCATTTTCCTCGATTACTGTTGTTCTATTACGAAATTCAGCCATAGCTTCTAAGTGAGCATCATTAATATGTTCATTAACACCCTCTGTAGCTTTCTCAGGTTCATCAGTAGTGAGATTTTCATTAAGAACTTTGTTGTTAAATTTATCTTCATAAGCATTATGTTCTGTTTTTTCTGAGACAGATTCCAAAATACAAGCATTTTGTGAAAGTTTATCTTCTTCAGAGCTGGCAATACTGAGGTCAGATGAGGCACGCTTACTTGCAGGTATTGGCTAAAAAAGATTTTATACATTTTTAGTGTTAAAACATAACTTCAAGATGGAGTCCAAAACAATATATATTTTGTATACAGATATAGGATTTAAACAATACATAATGATTTAATATCTTAATTAAAATTTGATGAAGTTATAAAAATAATTTAAAGAACTGACAAATCTTCAAATAAATATGACAAAAATGGGTAGCAAAAGGCAAACTTGTTAATCTTCACCCCTAAAACTAAAGGTTTTGTACTGCTACCTATCAATTAATCTTTAGACACAGGTGCAATTACACCTCAAAACCTAACTTTAAATATTACCTAAATAACATTTCGTTTCTAAATACTGACCAAAGAGTTTTCCGTTTCCTCATCATCATCTTCCTCTTTGCCATCTTCAACTTCTTCTGTTACTTCAGCCTTTGCCTCTGCAATCAGCTCTCGAATTGGTTTGTTGGAATCAACCGTAACAAAGGGATGCTGTTTGAGCATTAAGAAGAGCATACTTAATAACAGTTGAAACACTTATAAAATTTCAGACACATAATACACATGTCATTATGTGGTAAAAATATAAATACGTGGATAACAAAAATATAAACAACTTCAGATAATGTTGCATCTGGGCAAGGAAGGAGGAGAAGGGGACTGAGCAGTAGTAATAGGGCTGCC
Organism: Enhydra lutris kenyoni; assembly: GCF_002288905.1. Classification (NCBI taxonomy): domain Eukaryota; kingdom Metazoa; phylum Chordata; class Mammalia; order Carnivora; family Mustelidae; genus Enhydra; species Enhydra lutris. The sequence goes on along the minus strand of NW_019154096.1, from coordinate 55,812,170 downwards.
TGCAACTATGTACTTTCTTAAAAGAATCTGAAGGAAATATGTCAAAAATGGTAACACATATCTGGGTACATGTACTTTCCTATGTTTGAAATTTCATAATCTAAATTAAATTTTAAAGCAAGTTTCAAATGGATACATTTTTAGCTCTTAAAAAGTAACAATATATATAAATCCTGGAAAAAGCCTCAATAAAAGAATTACAAAAAGCTTTAGAGTTCTGTTAAAAGTGTCTGCAAATAAGGGCATCTGGGTGGCTCAGTCAGTTAAGAATCTGCCTTTAGCTCAGGTCATGATCCCAGGGTCCCGAGATCCAGTCCTGCACTGGGGTCTCCACTCAGCAGGGGGCATGCTTCTCCCTCTCCCTCTACCCCTCCCTCCCACCTGCTCATGCCCTTTCTCTCTCAAATAAATAAAATCTTTAAAAAAAAAAAAAAGGTCCGCATATACCTGGTTTTATGACATGGTTCTAATATTCTTCAGAGTAAGAAGACATTTTATTCATTTTTGTACACTCAGCAGTACTTAATAGTGCCTGTCACAGACTAAGACCTTCTAAAGTGGGAGTAATAAAATAATAAGAGAAAGTGTGTTCTAGGGATCTACCTGTTGCACAGAGCAAGGCAATTTTTTCTGCTTTTTCCCCAAGATAAATAGATCAACCTAAAATACCAGGATGCAAAAGTAACTCAATCTAACAGTAACTGCCTCAAGATTTGTCATTCTGTTTGTTTACCTGTAATATTATTTAATAGGTTTCTATTTCAGATATTACAAATAGGTCCTCCTATAAAACAAACTGATCCAATCACTTTAACACCATTTTCTTAAAACTCAACAGTCAAATATTATTGAATATTTATCCTCACTGTAAGAGATATTAAAAAAAAAAAAATTAGCTCATTACCCCTGCCCCCAAGGGGCTTGCTTTCTAGAAACTGGAGAGACAAAGTGGAAATAACTAACAAAATGGAAATAACAGAATAAAAAGAATACAATTAATCAAAAAAGCACAAAAGGAATGACTTATAAGTTAAATGCCTTTTGGTAATGGCAGCACATGTTTGTAAAGCAAATGTTTACTACTACAGTGTATTCCAATTTTCCACAGGGAAACTTGAGTGAAAAGAGAATACACTGAATGAATCTAAAATTGTATTCTTCATAAGAGATGTTAAAACAATGACATGATCACTGTCATCATATTTCTCTTCTCTTACCTGCAGTAGCTGAGATGTAGTCCACCTGGAATCCACATTCTTTTCCAAGCATTTCTTTAGAAAGTCCTTAAAATTTGAAGACCTTCAAAATAAAATTTTAACAATGATACTGTTTTATTTTCTTGTTATTAAGATCAAACAAAACTCTGGTAAGTTACAGTTGTGTTTTTTAATGTATGTAATACTATTCAACATAACAAAACTGGTTAATGGGAATACTAAGATTTCATAATAATATTAAGATGAATATTGATATCATCTGTAAATATAAAATTAAATATATATGTATGTAGAGTCATGGTTTCAGACATTATGATATAGTCACATATTCCCAAGTATGCCAAAAATCACAGAAACTCTTCTATTAAATTCCACAAATATAAATTAACCACATATATTCCTCGCTTTCTTACAGTATAGAAAATACTGTATTATAGGGGCCCCTGGGTGGCTCAGTCGTTAAGCATCTGCCTTTGGCTCAGGTCATAATCCCAGGGTCCTGGGATCCAGGGAGCCCCACGCTGGGCTTCCTGCTCAGCAGGAAGCCTGCTTCTCCCTCTCACGGCACACTCCCCCTGCATGTGTTCCCTCTCTTGCTATGTTTCCCTGTCAAATAAATAAATAAAATCTTTTAAAAAATACTATATTATATACAGTTGCTTCATGTAGACCTCAAATCACTGATACTTTCAAATTTATGGAAAAAGTTAGTTATAAGAGTTTGTGTGGTTCTTAAGTCTTAAAAAAAACCTACCAAAAATCAGTTTTCTACTCATACAGTCTTTGTACCATGTAACTAAACTTAAATACCCTTGAGAAGCTGGGAGAATAAAACATCAAGTTTTGCTTTGTAAAAGGCTTCGTTTAGAGTATTTTACCATTTTGATGGCTGTGCTAAGGTAGGGGGCTCTGATTTTGCTATTTTTAGCAGCACTCGCATTGGATTTAATTCATGATGAGGTGGTTCTATCTCAGCCATTTCTATTAAAGTGATACCCAGGGACCAAACATCAGCTTTGTAGTCATAGGGTCTGTCCTTAGATGTTTCACACATGACTACTTCAGGAGCCATCCTATGAAGACAGAGAATTGAAAAGTTAAGATGATTAACTTAAGAATAATAATTGCAAGCCACATAAAAGAGAGACAGTATAATCAATTATGTGAGCAAAATTAATGAGTGATAATAGGTGATAAAAGCTTCTGACATAATACTATAAATCCATAAAGCTGAATACATACCAATATGGTGTGCCAATAAAGGAATCTCTTCTTTGAATTGTCCTTGTGTTTTTAGCTGATACTCCGAAATCCGCTAGAAATAAAAGCAATCATACAAAGTATTAATAGTTTCTAGCAAAGCTCACTGTACTTCACACAGGGAAAAGCATTTCAAGTCTTTAACAAGACCACTCTTATTGAAGGGTAAACAAAATAGAGTAACTTCTCTACCATCCTAATTCTGACCGCTCTCTTTTTACCACAACACCCTCCAAAAAAACTGCCAAAGAAAATATCTTATCATTAATACATTTAATATTACCACCCTTATACATCTTCAGATCAAGAATTCTTCAGAATTGATAAAAACAAATAGTAACTTTAAAACAGACCAGTCTAATAACATTTCAAAGCAAATGCCAACTAGTGGTAAATGATATAATTAAATTGATAAACATTTTTTTCTATAGGGTAAAAAGCAGAAATTACTAAGTAGCCTTTATGACAGCATATGTCTTGCTAATTTCCTCATAAAATTATATTATAAAGAAAAAATCAAAAACCATGTTTTCTGATTTAAATTATAGAGAACAGCAACATTATAGCTTTATCAGTTATTAATCTCACCTTTTCAGCTTAGAGAACAATAGGAACACAATTTGCTCTTGCTGCATAATTACCTCATACCATTTATACCTAACTTTTAAAGTTACTTGTTTGAAATGCCACAATTCTCAAAATGAATAAATATCAAAAATCCAGTATTTGGTGCTCATACCTCCAAAAGTGACACAGAATATATATACTCAATAAATGGTAGCTACCATTAGCAGCCATATCTATAACTTTAACCTTTCTGCTATTTTGTTGGTAGAACTCTTAAAGCTCATGAAATCCTGACTGTGTTCTAATTATTTATGTCTATTATATGGTGCAGGGTTTTTTTGGACCACATAATTTTGGGGGGGGGTTTTGGACCACATAATTCTCCCACTTAAAAGACAGTGGTAGCTATCTATTGCCTGTAGAATGAATTTAAAGCTTCCTAATGTGGTGTACAAAGTCCTTTATTACATTAGATATTTCATTAATGTTTTATAATGAAGTTCATAAATGAGTAAGCAAATAAAACATATTAAACTTGGAAGATACATCTGTAGAAGATACAATGTAAATAGATTTATTCAGGACTCTACCACTATCCCAACCTCCTAACTTACAAGCTTCTCTTATGCTTTTGGAGGAAGGACTTGAAACCACAATTTGAATTCCTGCCAGAAGAGGTTCTGTACTCAGGTAAAATGAGCTCAGTACTTATTCAAGTATTTTCCTAGAGGCTATTAATGCTCTTTTCTTTTCAACTTTCTATCCCCCCCTCAAATATGACTGGGGAAGGAGATCCAGAAACAGACCTAAACAACTGTCCCTTGTCAACACTCACATTTCTCTAAGCACCCTTATAAACAGGAGGTAAACTAAAGATGGACAAAAAGGTACCTTAATTGTTGTGCAAAGGGGAAAATTAAGATTGCTATACACTTTGTAGTTCTATTTATAATTATGCCGCATGCATATGTTGGTCTGTTAAAATAGCATTTTACCCATTTATTTCCATTTGTAACCACGTGACCTGATAAAATCATAAAAATTTGGTTACTGTGGTGTATTAAATAGTTCTTGAGGACAGTATGGTACTTTACATTTGTGTACATGTAACAGGGTATCGCAGAAATAGAAGGTTCTCTAAGTATTTATAAATTAATAAAACAAAAACTGCAACCGTTTTAAATGTCAACCAACTCAAGACTACTTTGGTATTCCTAAATCTTCAATAATTTAGTTATTTTTAAAGGTATGCACTCTTTTACACAAAAGTATGTGCCTATATTTAAGATTCTAAATACATTTACAGAAAAATGTGCACCAAAATGGATCAAAATGATAATGTACTTTTTTTTAAAGATTTTATTTATTTATTTGACAGGCGGAGATCACATAGAAGCAGGCAGAGAGGGAGGAGGAAGCAGGCTCCCTGCTGAGCAGAGAGCCCAATGCCGGGGCTCGATCCCAGGACCCTGGGATCATGACCTGAGCTGAAGGCAGAGGCTTTAACCCACTGAGCCACCCAGGCGCCCCGATAATGTACTATTTTTAAATGAGCTACCAGAGTTTTAAAAAAAAGATATAAAACATAAAAGAGTAACATACATCAGAATTACAAAACCTCAATTATGAGGTGAGAGAACTCAAGAAAAATTAGAAAAAGTCATTTTAGAAACAAAGACTAAACTAGAAGAAATGCAAGAGCAAATAAGCACAACAAATTTACACCCATTACCACTTTACATTCATTCGGATGGCTAGTGTTGACAAGTATGTGGAGAAACTGGAACCCCTGTGCACTGCTGATGGGAATGTAAAATGGTACAACTACTATGGAAAATGGTAGTTTCTCAAAAAATTAAATATAGAATCACCACATGATCCAGCAATTCCACTTATAGAATGGCCAAAAGAATTAAAAAAAGGGAGTCAAACAGGTATTTGTGTATCTATGTTCATAGCAGCATTATTCACAAGAGCCAAAAGGTAGAAGGTAAAGTGTCAATGGCTGAATTGATGAACAAAATGTGGTACGTATAAGTAACAGAACACTGCTCAACCTTTAAAAGAAAATGGACATGTTACAACATGGTTGAACCTTGAAGACATTATGCTAAGTAAAATAAGCCAGTCACAAAAAGATAAATATTGTGCGATTCCACTTATATGAGGTACCTAGAGTAGTCAAATTCATAGAGACAGAAAGTAGAATGGTAGTCACCAGGACCTAGGGGTGGAGGGAGGAATTGGGAGTTAGTGTTTAATGGGTAGAGAGTGTCAATTGGGAAAGATGAAAAGAGTTCTAGAGATGGATAGTGGTGATGGTTGCACAACGATGTGAATATGCTACAGAACTGTACACTTAAAAATCGTTGAAACGGTAAACTTTTATATTTCGCCACAATTTTTTAAAAATGAAGAAAGATAAAAAGAATCTGGGACAAAGTTCTTAAATATTGCTGACTAGAAAAGCCAACAAACAAAAAAAGTTCCTAAAAAAGATAGACAATGAAAGGGAACAGAACAAATAATCAAACCTGTAATTCCAGAAAACCTTCCTGGAAAAAAAAAAAAGGCTTGAATATTAGAAGAACATATTAGAGAAAAGTCTAGTCAAATTATTGGTCCTTGAAGAAAAAAACTCTTTGGCATCTAGGCAAAAAGAGTACATGATTTGAAAGAGAAAGAAAATCAGATTATCATCAGACTTTTCAACAATAACACTTTATAACAGAAGAAAACAGGGTAACATATTTCAGATAACTCAAGGAAAGAAATGTAAGCCAAGGATTTTCTATCCAGCAAAACTGACCTTCAAAGTATAAATATGGGTAGAACTTTTATCATTATGTAAGAACTCAGAGAACCCCTCCAGAGTTATCTACCAGAGAATAAACTTCAGACAACCAACACAACCAAAGAGATATCATAGTAAGGACTGGTGGTGAGCATTAAATACAGAAAAGGGAATGAAAATAAGTAATTATGGGATATTCTAAATCTATCATCAATGCCCTTGAGAACCAGGACTCTTAGGATAGAAGGAGATACACATGTAATACAGAAGAGGCTAGGATAAAAAAACAAAACAAAAACAAAAACAAACATCCTGAATTTGATTAGGAAATACATAGGAACTCAGAGAGCCTAGCTGTGTCCTCTGGAAAGGCCTAGAATCATGGCCAAACCAGAAACTGTTAATCACTTCTAACATTCATACGCAATCTTGAAATACCATATCCTACTAAAAGAAACTAGGGCTTTGGGCGCCTGGGTGGCTCAGTGGGTTAGGCCTCTGCCTTCTGCTCAGGTCATGATCTCAGGGTCTTGAGACTGAGCCTGGCATCGGGCTCTCTGCTCAGCAGGGAGCCTACTTCGCCCTTTCTCTCTCTGCTTGCCTCTCTGCCTACTTGGGATCTCTGTCTGTCAAATCAATCAATCAATCAATCTTTAAAAAAAAAAAAAAAGAAACTAGAGCTTCTTTAAGAAATGGCTAATTACAGTTTGGAGGCAGAAAATATACAAGATAGGGGCGCCTGGGTGGCTCAGTGGGTTAAGCCGCTGCCTTCGGCTCAGGTCATGATCTTGGGTTCCTGGGATCGAGTCCCGCATCGGGCTCTCTGCTCGGCGGGGAGCCTGCCCCTCTCTCTCTCTCTGCCTGCCTCTCTGCCTACTTGTGAACTCTGTCTGTCAAATAAATAAATAAAATCTTTAAAAAAAAAAAAGAATTTACAACCATTTTTTAAAAAAATTTGGTAATAAAGTCTAAATTTATGTAATTTGGAAGGATGAAAAGAAAAAAAAAAAAAAAAGAAAATATACAAGATAATCCTGAAACACCTCAACCTAACCTGTAGTAACAAGGAAGCTATCAAAGGGTACTAAAGTCATATCAAAGGGATTAACATACCAACTTAAAGAGGCTCCCATTGATCAAAGATGGCATAATGTGAGCTTTAATTAAGATAAAAATTATAGTAGATTTCACATCTACAAAATTAAATTCATGAGTTAAAAATATTTTTAAAAATACTGGTCACCAACTGAGGGTGAGAGAGAACCAATTCATGGTCTTTAAAGCTATATGAATAAAAAGAAGGAATCAAGGATTTTTCCTGTCTTGTCCATATGAACTATATTCCTCAGGAACCAAATAGCTGAAGGAAAGTGTCATCTTATATAATTATTCTTAATTTTATAATGATAAATAAAGATAATAAAATACTTGGTGAATAATTATATCAAAATTATTATCAAAAAAGTAAATGAAAACAAAGTGATAGAATTCTCATTCTGTAAACTCAAACCAAAGAACAGATCTAAGCATTAAGCATCAACAGTTGTTAACATTAAAAAAAAAAAAAAAAAAAAAAAAGCTAAAGGCAGACATGTGCCTCCCAGTGAAAGGACACAAAACCACCTATATATAGTCTTGCCAAAGAATCAAATTTGAGACTGATGAGGCCTTTGCATTTATCTGCACATCTAAAGGAAATACAAAGAGAAACTTACTAAAAATGATCATGAGTATACAGTTGGCAAAATGCAGATTGAGGAAAACTCAACAGGTCCAATACCCAGGTCTCATAGTTAGTTCAGTGCTTCTCAACCTTTTTTTATCATCATTCTCCTACAGAACCTTTTTAGACTTTCTTTCCTAATCCTCCTTTCTTCCATGAAATTTTAACACCACAGACATAATATATGTTTGTTTTCTGTGGGCCATTTGGAGGATTATTAAATATTGTAATATCTAAGATTTTTTTGCCCCCAAAAGAACCAATTCTGGCCCCCATGAAAATGCATGACATAAAATGTAAAGAAAAGAAAGAGATGGGAGGGGGGTGGGATCCTATAAATTAAGAGACTTAGAACAAAAATGAGGTTTTAAATATAACCAAGTCTAAATTCTAAAGTCAAGAGATGAACATTGGGTAATAGAGCCATAAAGAAATGAAAAGAGAAAAAAAAAAACAAAACTCAAGTGATTACTATAAAGGTCCGGATAGACTGCCTGTGGAGAAGAGAGGGACACTGATTAAGATGGGACACATGAAGTGCTGCTTGTTCTATTTCTTGACCTAGTGGTAGTTACAAAGCTATCATCTACAAAGCTACAAAATCACTAAGCTACACAATTACTTGTGTGGTTTTCTATATTTGTATTATTTCACAATAAAAAGGTTAAAATTTAGTATATTAACTTATACTTGTTTTCTTTTTTAAGGTTTTATTTATTTGTCAGAGAGAGAGCACACACACACACATACAAGCAGGGGAAATGGCAGGCAAAAGGAGAAGCAGGCTCCCTGCTGACTGAGGAGCCAACGAGAGACTCAATCCCAGGACACTTCGATCATGACCTGAGCTGAAGGCAGATATCTGACTGAGCCACCCAGGCATCCCAAATTCAATCTGTTTAGGTGTCATGAAAAAAGTGAAATGACTATGATCAACGGTATCACAAGATGGCCTGTAAATATATTTTTTCCTTTTCATCCTTCCAAATTACATAAATTTAGACTTTATTACCAAATTTTTTAAAAAATTCTTATCTTGAGTATACTTAAAGATAACTGTATCTTCCATATGTTTGTGTATATAGGAAATTAATCAGTTTTCCATCTAAAATCTACATCTATTTTCTTCTTAAGAAGTTATCATCTATTTGCTCAGTGTAAAAAACAAAATTAAAAACTTGATACTTATTTTAGGCATCCTTTTCAGGTCTACTTGGTTAGTTTGGCCAGGACACTATATTTATAAAATGGAGTATAAAAGTAAACAATGGGGGCACCTGGGTGGCTCAGGGGGTTAAGCTGCTGCCTTCGGCTCAGGTCATGATCTCAAGGGTCTTGGGATCGAGCCCCGCATCGGGCTCTCTGCTCAGCAGGGAGCCTGCTTCCTCCTCTCTCTCTGCCTGCTTCTCTGCCTGCTTGTGATCTCTGTCTGTCAAATAAATAAATAAAATCTTTTAAAAAAATAAATAAATAAAAGTAAACAATGGTAAAGAAACTCACTAGACATGAGTTTTGGAAATGAAGATAAAACTAAGTTAGCTGTTTTATATATTCTCTCATTCTAAATGTATTACAAGTAACTACATATAAAAATTAAGAAGTAAAAAGAATTAACCAGCTTTCTAAAGTTTGTCTTTTTGAAAATGAAGTCCATCCTTTCTTACCTTCTTTTTAAAGTGTCTTTACATAAGTTGCCTATACTTAGGAATTCTGGGAGTTAATGAATTATTTATCCAAGGCAGTATTTAAAAAATTAACATGGAGTAATTTCTCCATGTTTCACACAGTTGAGTCATAACAAAACAATATTAAGTCACATACATCCAGGGGAAAATCTCAGCACATATTCAAATGTTTGATTTAAGGGAAGAAACTTACCCAACTTAATATCTCCATCTAAGGTAAAAAGAATGTTGCCAGCCTTTAGGTCTCTGTGGATGATTTTATTATCATGCAAGTAGTTCAAGGCCTCTAGAGTCTGTTTACAAACTACTTGTATTTGGGACTCAGTTAAAGGTCTCTCGAGTTCTAGAACGAAAGAGTAAACAAATCTGCATTGTTATACAGTGAAAACACATTAACAAGGTGTATACCTTCACCATCAATGTCAAAGGTAACATTCAGTGAATTATTTTAGAAGAACTAAATATCTACAAAGATTATTTTCTTTATATATTCAACATTTCATTTTAGAATTGTGTTAGAATTATTTAAGAATATATAATGTAATTAGGCTGATTTCTTAATTTACTGAGCTTCACTCAAGATATATATTCAAGATGTATATATATGGTTAAATGTTTGAAATCCTTTGATTAAATATAATTTAAAATACAAACATAAAGAACAAAATGATGTTTACCAAGCATCACTGCATCCACCGCTCCACCTGCACAAAATTCAATAAGGATCTGCAAGCACAAAAAAAAGCATGTGTCTAACTCAACACTGAGTTTGAGTATTTTTTTTTTCAATTTAGCAAAAAAGATAAAGGAATAACTAGGTTATGGAAACAATTCTATGCTGATATCTTTACACCATAAAGATTTCCTGTCAAAAAAGTTGAGTCTTAATGATACACATTTTGAAAAAGCACAAACACATTGTAGACATATGATCACCATTTTTAGTGTCCCTGCTTCTGTAAAATTACTAGGTACACAATTTTTCTTGGGAACAGTATTTTATATCCATTTCTTCACTGCCGAGAGATTTTACTATACTCATTTTTAATGTAACTACTGTGATTTAAGTGATCAAACCTATTTTTTAACTTTTCTAATAGGAATAAATCCTCAAAATACTTAGAGACTTCTTTAAAACACACACATACACACACACACACAAACACACACACACACACAAAAGTTTCCAATCCCTGCTCAATTATCAATCACATTCTGATGGATGTCTTCCCAGATCTCCCTGGTACAAACCACCATGTACTTTCCGTCTCACCCCATCACACCTGTAATTTTATATATATACTTCCTTTAAGTATTAATTATAGATGATTAATTCTACATCTCTCACTAGCCTGTCCCTCACAGATGTCCAACTTTTTATTTTGCAACAATTTCAACTAAAGATCTTACCTATTTACTGTCCAGGAGTTCACTTTCACTATAATCTCTGAGAACATTCTACTAGAGCTTTGAACAACTACATTAGAGGACACCACACTGATGAAAACTACAGATAATTATTAAAAATTATTTATTTTGTCAAATTGTCTAGCTTCCTGATTTTTTCACTTTTGTATATACTGTAATTTTTTACAGGTGCTTGCCAACTACAAATTGTTTTCAAATTTGTTGTATCATGTGAGAAATAATTTGGAAGGTAGCTCACTCATCTCATAGATAAGTAAACAGATTCAGAGGTTAACTGACTTACTCAAGCTCCTACCTAGCAGCACCAGGATCAAAAAAATACAGGGCTTTCAATTTCCAAAGTATTACTTGCACTACACGACCTACAATTCTCTCCTAACACTTCCATCGTAACACTTTCCTTTAAGGAGAAAAACAAAAACTCTCATTTCAGTAAGGCCTCCTGATTAAATTAGTGTCAGTACAGAGAAAATGACTGACCAGTTATAACAAATATTATTTTATTTCTATATGTATTTGTGCCTAATATTTTCTAAAAATGAACAAAATTTATATATTCAGCCTTAGCCACTACATCATACACCAAAGGTGAGTCTGATAATACAGAAGATAACTATTTAACATTTGTAGTAAGTGTTCTATAATTCATTACATGATCTACAAAAAGTGTAGGGTAAGAAATTATAAATAATTTCTAAGAAAACAAAAGGTATTTCCAAAAAAAATTTTTAAGTAAATGTCTAAATTTAAATTACAAACAAGAAAGACCATATAATTCCATAATTTGGGAAATTTAATATCCTTTTTTTTTTTTTTTTTAAGATTTTATTTATTGGGGCACCTGGGTGGCTCAGTGGGCTAAAGCCTCTGCCTTCGGCTCAGGTGATGATATAAGGGTCCTGGGATGGAGCCCCACATCAGGCTCTCTGCTCAGCAGGGAGCCGGCTTACTCCTCTCTTTCTCTCTGCCTGCCTCTCTGCCTACTTGTGATCTCTGTCAAATAAATAAAAATCTTTTTAAAAAATTATTAATTATTAAAAAAAAAAGATTTTATTTATTTGACAGAGAGAGAAAGAGATCACAAGTAGGCAGAGCAGCAGTAGGCAGAGAGAGAGGGGGAAGCAGGCTCCCCGATGAACAGAGAGCCCTATGTGGGACTCGATTCCAGCACCCTGAGATTATGACCTGGGCAGGCAGAGGTTTAACCAACTGAGCCACCCAGGTGCCCCAGAAATTTAATATTCTTAACCAAGCTTTTCTATTTGGGTCTAATGTCAATCATGAAATACTGTACAAATGGAAATCTGAACACATCTGAACATCTGTTGAAGCTAGGGATAATTATGTTGTTAATGACCCTCTCAATAGATCAATTCAAGTAACATAAGTAAACAGTAGAGGTAATAGGTTTTTACAACTTATAAACCTCTTTCAGAAAATTAACTCATTTTGGCTCTTATAGATCAACAGAAAATAGTTACCCAAAGATTGTTCTCATAATAGAAGGCATCCAGAAGTTTGACTATATTTGGGTGATCACAAGATGCTAATATATCAATCTCAACCATGTAATCTTCAAGTTCTTCTTCAGATTTCGTGTCAATCACCTTTGCAGCAGCTAAAACATTGGTCTCTTTATTCTGGGCCTAAAAATGAAAGCATCACAAATGTCACAAAATGCATACGTGATTTTTTAAATTTTATTTTCCATTTTTTTAAAATGAACTTTTTTTAGAGTAGTTTCAGGTTCACAACAAAGCTGAGCAGAAAGTACAGGTCCCAGCCCCTGCATAGGCACAGCTTCTCTCACTATCAACATTCTGTACCATAGTAGTACACTTGTTACAACTGACGAACCTCCACTGACACATCATCCCCAAAGACCACGGTTTTCATTAGGAGTTAACTCTTAGAGTTTACGCGATCGGTTTTGACAAATGTATGACATGTATCTACCATTATATCATACAGAATAGTTTCACTGCCCTAAAAATTCTTTATGCTCAGCCTATTCAACCTTCCCTTTTTCCTAAGCCCTAACAACCACTGATCTTGTCCACTGATCTTGTTAATGCTTCCATAGTTCAGCATTTCCAGAATGTCACATAGCTGGGATCATACAGTATGTAGCCTTTCCAGATTGGCTTCTTTCACTTAGTAACATGAATTTAAGCTTCCTCCATGTCATGGTTTGGTAGTTCATTCCTTTTTAGGACTGAATTGTCCATCACATATAGATGTGCCACAGTTTATCCATTCATCTACTGAAGTCATCTTGGTTATTTCCAAGTTTTAGCAATTATGAATAAAGCTGTGCAGGTTTTTGTGTAGATTTAAGTTTTCTTTTCTCTTCTTTTTTTTTTTTTTAAGATTTATTTATTTGATGACAGAGATCACAAGTAGGCAGAGAGAGAGGAGGAAGCATGCTCCCTGCTAAGGAGAGAGCCTGATGTGGGGCTCGATCCCAGGACCCTGGGATCATGACCCAAGATGAAGACAGAGGCCTTAACCCACTGAGCCACCCACGTGCCCCCTTTTATTTTTTTTAAAGAATTTTTATTTATTTATTTGACACAGAAAGAGAGAGCACAAGCAGGTGGAGTAGCAGGTAGAAGAAGACGAGAAGCAGGCTCCCCACTGAGCAAGAAGCCCAATGTGGGGCTGGATCCCAGGACCCTGGGATCATGACCTGAGCCAAAGACAGTCGCCTAACCAACTGAACCACTTAGGTGCCCCTAGATGTAAGTTTTCAACTTCTCTGGGTAAATACCAAGGAACACAATCACTAGATCATATGGTAAGAGTACGTTTAGTTTTATAAGAAACTGCCAAACTGCCTTCCAAACTGGCTATGCCATTTTGTAGTCCCACCAGCAATGAATGAGAATTCCTGTTGTTTAACATCCTCGCCTGCATTTGGTATTGTCAGTAAGAATTCTTTGTCATTCTGATAGGTGTATAGTAGTACCTCCTTTTTTAATTTGCAATTTCCCAATAACATATGATGTCAAGAATCTTTTCATATGTTTACTGGTCATCGTATATTTTCTTTGGTGAGATGTCTGTCCAGATATTTAGCTCATTTTTTAATGAAACTGTTGATTTTCCAATTGCTATGTTTTAAGAGTTCTTTATACATTTTGAGTAACTTTCCTTTATCAGATATGTTTTGGCAAATATTTGCTCCCAATCAGTGGCTTCTCTTCTCATTCTCTTCACATACTTATTTTTAAAAGATAGCCTAGGGGCACCTGAGTGGCTCAGTGGGTTAAGCCTCTGCTTTCAGCTCAGGTCATGATCTCAGGGTCCTGGGATCGAGCCCCGCATTGGGCTCTCTGCTTAGCCGGGAGCCTGGTTCCCTGCTCTCTCTCTCTCTCTGCCTGCCTCTCTGCCTACTCGTGATCTCTGTCTGTCAAATAAATAAAATCTAAAAAAAAAAAAATAAAAGATAGCCTAAACATATATATTAACTAATAAAAGCTATGCACTGTGCTAAGTGCTTCATACACACACAGAACAGTGTTTCACATAACAGGCTCTGTTGGGTCAAACTGTTAAGGTTCAAATTCTTGTTCTATCACTTACTAACTGTGTTGCCTAGGGCAACTCACAAAATCTTTTAGTTTCGGGGCTCCTGGGTGGCTCAGTGGGTTGAGCCTCTGCCTTCGGCTCAGGTCATGATCTCAGGGTCCTGGGATCGAGCCCCACATGGGGCTCTCTGCTCAGCGGGAGGCCTGCTTCCCCCTCTCTCTCTGCTGCCTCTCTGCCTACTTCTGATCCTTCTCTCCCTCTGTCAAATAAATAAATAAAATCTTAAAAAAAAAATCTTTTAGTTTCCTCATCAATAAGACATATTAACATCTTACAAGTTTGTGAGAATTAAGATAATATATATTAGCCAAATGAGAAAAATACATATAAACATTTAACAAAATGCCTGCCATAGACAGTAAGGATTCAATCATGTTAGGTGTAATTATTACTATTGTTTAATCCTCACAACAACTGCATGATATATTATTATCCTTAAAAGAGGATATACAAACTTAGAGAAGTTAAAAAGCTTTCCCAAGGTCATGTAGTAAGAGACAAAATCAGGATTCAAATCCAGGTTTGTTGCCAAAGCCCTTTCTTTACCTGAATCATTACCCTTTCCAGTTTTCCTATACTTCCATCAGTTATTTTTCTTTGTACTTAGTACTTTAACTTTTCCATTTTCTTTCTTTAGCTGAATAACTTCTCATTTCCATTTATTATAAATGAAAGGCTTCCAAATACACTGTAGGAGCCAAGACCATTTGTTGAAAAGTTAAGAATCAGATCTTAAAATACTAATTAGGTTTTTCTTTTTAAGATTTTATTTATTTATTTGACAGAGAGAGAGAGAGAGATCATAAGTAGGCAAAAAGGCAGGCAGAGAAAGAGGGGGAAGCAGGCTCCCTGCTGAACAGAGAGCCTGATGAAGGTGGGGGAGGGGCCTGATCCCAGGTCCCTAAGCTCATGACCTGAGCTGAAAGCAGAGGCTTAACCCACTGAGCCACCCAGGTACCGTAATTAGGTTTTTAAAAGACATTTCAATATTATATGTTATCATTGCTTCAGTGAAACTCCATTTAATACCTTAAACAAAGGAAAAAAAATACCAAACTCTTAAAAGCTAGTAAAAGTTTCAATAAATAATGTCCAAATCCCACTTTAAGAATTTATCGTAAGAAGAGGCACCAGGTTGTACAGTCTGTTAAGCCTCTGATTCTTGGTTTTGGCTCAGGTCATGATCTCAGGGTTGTAAGATTTAAGCCCCACATCAGCTCCCGTGCACAGTACAGGGTCTACTTGAGATTCTCCCCCCTCTGCCCCTCCCCCTGCATGTGCTCACTCTCTCTCTAAAATAAGATCTTTTTAAAAAAAATTATCATAAGCAGATAATTATACAAAATAAAAAATATGCATACACAAAATTATTCATCAAAGCACTATTTATAATAAGGAAAACTGAACGAACCTAAATGTTCATTAGCAGGAACCTGCTTAAATAATTCAGCACATTTCTACAATGGAAAATGATGTAGCCATTAAAATCAATAACTAATCAATTAATATTTAAGATGGAACAGTAGCTGTAACACAACACTTAATGGAATAAAAGCCAACTTACTAAACACAGTGGATATAATTTTACAAAAACCACACATCCACTTTTTGTATTTTTCATATTGTTTGACTTTTTTTTTTTTAAGATTTTATTTATTTATTTGACAGACAGAGATCACAAGTAGGCAGAGAGGCAGGCAGAGAGAGATGGGGGAAGCAGGCTCCCCGCTGAGCAGGGAGCCTGATGCGGGGCTCGATCCAGGACCCTGGGGCCATGACCCGAGCCGAAGGCAGAGGCTTTAACCCACTTAGCCACCCAGGCGCCCCTCTTTTTGAACTCTTAATGTTATGCCTTTTTATTTTTTTTAAAGATTTTATTTATTTATTTGAGATAGAGAGAGAATGAGGGAGCGCAAGGCTGGAGGGAGGGGCAGAAGAAGAGGCAGAAACAGACTCCCTGCTGAGCAGGGCTCCATCCCAGGATCATGACCTGAGCCAAAGGCAGATGCTTAACCAACTGAGCCACTCAGGCGCCCCCTGTTATACCTCTTTAGCTCTTTCGGACACATTTAGACAAGAATTGTTATTGTATGTCTATTCTCCTTGTGCACAAATAAGAAGTAAAATACTTAAAGTTTGACTCCTTTGAATCACCTTTTCACTCAGAGTTATCTAATGTCTGTTTTTCCACAGGATATCATTCTCTGGCCATTAAAAGCTTTGGGGCTTAAAACAGTGCTTCTCTACTACTGTCAACCAAGATTTTCTCTGAAACCACAGTCTCCCATTTTGCAATTAGAGAGCTGATATTTTCTTGATCTTAACCAAGGTGCTAAAAGATTTTTAGATAACAACCAGGTCTCACATTCTTCCTTCAAAAGGTTTACTGATTGAAACATCAAGGGGCTGCAACTATATGACACTAGGGATACAACTAAGTTCACATGCAGAGGCAATGACAGATAGATCACAATGTCACTCAGCCAACAATACTAAGCTATCTATAGATAAAAGACATATCCCAATTTCAGAAATGCTAAAAAGTAAAAACTGTCATAATTAGTGAAACATGGCACCAAGTTTGTCTCTCAAAGAAAGAGACTACAGTTGAACCAACAATAATTAGAACTCACCCTCCTCTGAGTCAGAGGAAATAAGCCAATGAAAGATAAGCTATACTCTCATTATTTTCATGTAACACTTTGGGAGGAAAAAGACTAGAGGAACTGTCCTTGAAGAGGAACACTATAAAATATGAGCCCCGGTAAGAGACCAAATGGGGTTAAAAGTCATCCAGTTTCTGCATGCTTCTACTGATGTCCTTGGAGATTTTTAAGATCTCTCTTATAAATGGATGACATAAAGGGGAAAAAATAATTAATACTAGATAATCTCTAAAGTACTTTATAGCGACAAACTCCATTATTCCACTCCTCTGGATGTAATAATTAAACCAACAATGTTACCATTTGGTTTATTGTAAATAATAAATAAAAGTTACATTAGAAAATATAGTGCATTTTACATAATTGCTTGAAAATAACTTGATTACTTATCAGGACCTCTTTCTAAAGAACTCTGAAAATCAAAACCAAAATATTGGTAAATGTGTGAAAATATACTTTAAACAAATATAAAATGTTAAAAAAGAAATAGCTTCATCTACTACCTAAAAGCATGAAAACTCTTCACATAAAGATTTAATGAAATAACTAAACAGATGTTAATAAAAATGATAATGGAATAATGAATGCCTAGATATTAAAGAAAATACAACTTCTATTGATAAAGTTTTCAAAGATCAGTCATAATCACCTAAAAATCAATGCTTTTCTTTTCTTTTCTTTTTTTAAGAGTTCATTTATTTATTTGACAGAGAGAGAGAGAGAACACAAGCAGGGGGAGCAGCAGAGGGAAAGGAAGAAGCAGACTCCCTGCCAAGCTAAGAGCCCAATGTGGGGCTGAATCCCAGGACCCTGGGATCATGACGAGAGCCAAAGGCAGCTGCTTAACGGACTGAGCCACCCAGGCACCCCTCAATGTTTTTATTTTCATGAATCATGAATAGAGTATGGCCATATTACTGCAGGGAAACATAACTTATCTATGAATTTCCTGAACTGGTTTTATGTTCTAAAAGAAAAACTATCTCCTCCCATATTACTCTTGTTTTAATAGTTTATTCCCTGGGTGGTGAACCTATGAGTAATTTTTAAATCTTCATTTATTTTAATCCTACTTTCTATTACTTCCTATTTTCTAAGACTATTTAATACTTCCATAAGAAATATATGTTAATAAAATTGTCAGCTGGAAATTGAAATACCAGCACAGAAAAAATTTTAGAGGACTTCTTTAGTACCAGAGAGGTGTCAGTTAATCAAAAGGGGAAGGTTAAAAAAAAAAAAAGGATAAACAGAGAAAGAACCTAAAAGACAAAGAATGAAAAAAGAAAGAGAAGAATTCAATAAGCACTGAGATTGATTCTACTGATTTGGATGATCTGAACAAAAGGTTGAGAACTCAAAGATACTCCTCCCCCCACCAACACAAGAGGTAAGACCCTAACTGTCCAGTGCATAAGGACATGCAACCATAACAAACTATAAAAACTAAACAATCCATATCACAGCTAATGAACATCAACTACATACAGTCATTGGTCAAAGCTGTAGAAACACAAACACAACACTCCACAAAAATCTGCTGTAGGAAAGAAACACAGTAACACAATCCATTAAAGTGCACTCAAGAGCTGATCTGCTAAAATCAATCATCCTTTCAATACTTATTGGGTGCCTTTTATGTCAGACACTGTCCCAGACACTGACAATGTAAAGAATATAAAAAATTTCTCTGCCCTCATGGCACTTAAAAATTGTGGGGAGAGGACAGTCAATAGGCAAATAAAAAATACATTAGCAATTAGTACTATGGAAAAAATAGGGTAGTAAGATGAGGAGATGGTCAAGTGGGCAGGTACACAGGAAAGAGGTTACAATTTATATATTTTTTAAAGATTTTATTTATTTATTTGACAGAGAGAGATCACAAGTAGGCAGAGAGGCAGGCAGAGAGAGAGGAAGGGAAGCAGGCTCCCTGCTGAGCAGAGAGCCCGATGCGGGACTCGATCCCAGGACCCTGAGACCATGACCCGAGCCGAAGGCAGCGGCCCAACCCACTGAGCCACCCAGGCGCCCCAAGAGGTTACAATTTAAAGAGGGTAGTTAAGTTAGACCTCACTGAGAAGGTGATCACTTGAGCAAATCGAAATTAATGACTCCAATGATTATGTTTTTTTGAGCTATGTAAGCTGGAAATTTTAGTATTTTGCAAAGAAACAGGCTATAAAAAATCTCACTATAAATCTCCTATTTATTAACTTATTTAATCTTTGTATCAGAAAAGGTCCAGACACAGGGAAATAAAAAAGGTATCTCAACAGAATTTAATATCATTATTAATTATGTTAGTATGTAGGTAACTAAAAAGATAAAGAAAGAATATTAAAGATGAGGGAGGTAACAAGTGCAGGGAGAAACTTACCATCCTTAGGACCAGAGGAGCCAAAGTAGAAGACTGGAATCAGTAAGACCCCAAGGCTTGCAGGGAAGGTTCTACACAGCTGAAACTCAGATCCCTGAGGAGAAAGTGCTGCTTGGCTGGTGCCAACATCTCTGATTTGGAAGAGGGGGTCCTGTGGGACTGGGGTGTCTTTCAAGGAAGAGAGGGCTAGCCAAATACAGCTGGTGTTATGAAAGACATTGATGAGGCCAGCTCTTGAGTCCTGGAAAACTACAAACTGGATTCAACTGCTGCTACAGAGAGAAACCGCTGTTGCTGGGGTGAACAACTCTACTAGGATGGTGGTCACACTAACACAAAAGCAGAGAGAAAAGGACCCCACAGGAGACAAAAGAGAAAATCCATACAAGTCCCTTCTTTCTCCTCCTCCCTACCGCCTACCTCTAGCACCCTGTACATGTGAAACCTAAAAGTGAGCAGCTGACAAGGCAGAAATGTGGTTTGCAAATACTGAGAACAGCATTATAAAGCAGAGCATGGAAGGGTGTGTTTGAGCTGAAAGACAATAACTTAATAGTTGCTGGCATAATCCTTAATCTTTCTAAAACTGATGAGGATAACAGATGAGAGAAGGAAGGAACAGAGTAGTATGAAGTATTTGGGTAAAAAATATCTACAGAGTTCCAAAGAGCTATTAAATGAAAAGAAAGGAAACAGCACTGAAGAAAGCATATAATATACTTTTAGACTACTGCTACTGTTGTTATCTGTTTCTAATTATATGCTAATTCTAGTGATCTCTTCAGAGTCCTGCTAAGATTTTGGTAGGAACAAGTGTCAGCATTAGAGTAAAATTTTTTTTTTAATATTTTATTTATTTATTTGACAGAGATCACAAGTAGGCAGAGAGGCAGGCAGAGAGAGAGAAGGAAGCAGGCTCCCCATGGAGCAGAGAGCCTGATGTGGGGCTCGATCCCAGGACCCTGGGATCATGACCTGAGCCGAAGGCAGAGGCTTTAACCCACTGAGCCACCCAGGCGCCCCTAGAGTAAAATTATTAAACATAACTTAATAAAGATATCCAGCTGACTTTCATTATTTGTGGCAGTTATGTCCTAGAAAGTCATTGCAAACACTAAATTAGCAAATACTGACCCACTGTGCTCCTAGGAGAAATATGTACACAAACACACATCTCTCATATAGATCATAATCCTACATACTAAATACAATTCATTCTGGTAGATTCTATCCTCTTTATTTTACAAAAGAGAAAATGAGTTTCAAAAGTATCACATGCCTTGCTTGAAGCTGCCCCAAAGTAGGTGCCAGAGTTTGGGATTCAAATCCCATCCAACTGGCACCAAAGCCAGACTTCTTACACTACACTGCACTGCCCTCTACAGTCTCCCATCTTCTGGTCAAGTCGACGTGAGGGCTGAAAACAAGTTCCATCTCAGCTGGGAATGTGCAGGTCTAGGGACTCAATTTCCCCAGCTCTGCACATATAAGCAAATGAATGAAAGCACTGAGTGCAGACTCTGGGGCTACAAATAAATTTTAACAAGTAGACAAATATAGAATCTGCAAATAATGAGGACTAACTGTACATGCTTTTTCTAAAATTTTTACAAAATATTACAGAAATCCTTTCTTTAAAAATCATTTTCACGTCATTTTCTCAATTCTGCAGAAATAAAAGAATATACTTTATATTCTCCTTCTATTTCAAGAAACTATTTTATTTACAGTGTTACGGTTATTTATTCAAAATTCAGTCATTGATCGGTCAAGATAACCACCAACAAAATGATGTCAGTAAGTTAACATTGGCTAAATCTGCACTTTCCAAATGTTTTACCAATCTCAGATCACACAGTCCTCCCACTTATTTCAAGGACTTGCTAACTCTGAGGAGCATGAATAAACTAAAACATATTGACAACTGTGTGATAGATAGCTGATAAAAATCTGCACAGATCGCATAGTTGTAAAAACGGAAAACAGAGAACCCAAAAGGCAATTACAAAAAAAATTTAAATGACAAAGAGTACACTTCTGAAAATTCATTCAAGAAAAATAAAGGTGTTTACATGGCAAAGATCATTTCCACACAAATATTCTCAACACTAAAATTATAAAGGACCAAAATGCACCAGCTATTAAGGTAAGAAACTCACCATGAAATGTACAAGAAAACAGAAAGCCAGCATGTTAAAGTTATTTTTACAGTCCAAAGTTTCAGCTACCTCTTTAAAATATAAATATATATGTGCTAGGAATCTGGACTTCATGTGATATTGAATAAAAGGCATAATATTTAATAAATGCCAAATAATTTTCACAGTATAGTATAAGTAGTCACCTGCCTGAAAGGAGACTTTTTCCTTTCATAGAAAAAAGGAGAAAAAAAAAATGAATGAATATATAGAGGGAGGGAAAAATGTGAAAAGGAGAACTATTAAGTGAAATAAAATAATGGTGCAAAGTATTTAAAAGTATGACCCAGTATATGCGGGTCCATTTGTGACAACATAAATGGACCTTGAAAGCATTATGCTAAGTGAGGTTAAGTCAGACAGATAAAGACAAATACCATATGATCTTACCTATACGCAGAATGTAAAAACAAAAAACCAAGCTCATAGACACAGACAACAGACCGGTGATTGCCAGAGGCAGGGGGTAAGGGGTGGGAGAAATGGGTGGAGGAGGTCAAAAGTACCAAACTACCAGTTATTAAAAAAGCCAGTCATAATGATGGAATATACTGCATGGTAACTATAGTTAACAATGTTGTACTGAATTTTTTTTTAAAGACTTTATTTATTTATATCACAGACAGAGATCACAAGTAGGCAGAGAGGCAGGTAGAGAGAGAGAGGGGAAAGCAGACTTCCAGGGGCTCCATCCCAGGACCCTGGGATCATGACCTGAGTTGAAGGCAGAAGCTTTATTTATTTATTAACCCACTGAGCCACCCAGGCGCCCCTGTATATTTATTTTTTTTAAAGATTTTTATTTATTCGACAGAGAAAGAGAGCACAAGCACGGGGAACAGCGGAAGGAGAGGTAGAAACAAGCTCCCTGGAGCCTGATACAGGGCCTGATCCCAGAAGGACTGCAACAGAAGGCAGCCGCTTAACTGACTGAGCCACCCAGGTGCCCCTGCCCTGTATATTTAAAAGTTGCTAGAGGGGTGCCTGGGTGGCTTAGTTGTTAAGTATCTGCCTTCAGTTCAGGTCATGACCCCAGGATCCTGGGATGAAGCCCCACAACATCCTGCTCCCTGCTCAGTGGGAAGCCTGCTTCTCCCTTTCCTCCTTCCCGTGTTCGTGTTTCCTCTCTCACTGTCTCTCTCCCGTCAAATAAATAAATAAAATCTTAAAAAAAAAAAAATTTTTTTTTTAAAGTTGCTAAGAGACTAGATCTTAAAAGTTCTCATCACAAGAAAAAACGTTTTTGTAACTATGTAAGGTGACAAATGTTAACTAGACTTATTGTGATCACTTTACAATATATACACATATGGAATAATTGCACTGTACACCCAAAACTAATATAATGTTATATATCAATTACACCTCAATTTAAAATGTTTAATAACAAAAGTACTTACTTCACTTTGAAATATTCAAACCTACAGAGAAAGTGAATGAACTGAACACTGAACACTCATATTAACCCTCACCAAGTCACCAACTATTAACATTTTGTCACATCTGGTACTCTGGCTCTCATATACACACACAAGCATACATACACATATATTTTACATATAGATATGTACACACAGACACACACATACAGGTATTTCTTTTTTACTATACCATATGGAAAGTAAGCTGCACTTCAATTTCCAAAACTTCAGCATGTGTCCACCAAGAACTAAGCCATTCTCCAACATAACCACAATTATCATGCCCAAAGAATTTAACATAGATCTAATATCTAATATTATTCCATATTCAAATGTCCTCAAATGTCTTTACTTTTTTTTTTAGATTTTATTTATGTATTCATTTGACAGACAGAGATCACAAGTAGGCAGAGAGGCAGGCAGAGAGAGAGGAGGAAGCAGGCTCCCTGCTGAGCAGCAAGCTCGCTGCGGGGGCTCAATCCCAGGACCATGAGATCCTAACCTGAGCTGAAGGCAGAGGCTTTAATCCACTTAGCCACCCAGGCGCCCTGTCTTTACTTTTTTAAAGATTTATTTATTTATTTATTTGAGAGAGAGAGAGAGAGAGAGAGAGAGAGAGAGTGAGAGCACACATGAGGGGTGGGGCAGAGGGAGAGAATCTTCCAGACACCCCACTGAGCGGGAAGCCCAAACAGAAGGCTTGACCCCAAGACCCATGACATTAATGACCTGAGTTGAAACCAAGAGTTGGATGCTCAAAAGACTAAGCTGTCCTTCCTCAAATGTCTTTAAAAAAATCCTTTATTGTTAACATTCTTTTTTAAAGACTTTATTTGAGAAAGAGAATGAGTAAGAGAGATAAGAGGAGCAGGGGCAGAGGGAGAAGCAGACCCCATGCTGAGCAGGTGGCCTGACACAGGGCTGGATCCCAGAACCCCAGGATTGTGACCTGGATCAAAGGCAGGCACTTAACTGACTGAGCCACCCAGGCGCCCCTAACCTTTTATCTGTAGAATGTCCATTATCTGGATTTGTTTGTTCTTTATATTAGATTTAAGTTAACTATTTTTGACAAGAATACTACATTAGATGATTATGTATTTCCTATCGAATTACATCAGAAAACACATAATGACAGTTTGTCCTATTACTGGTCATTAACCTTATTTGATCACTTAAGACAGTACACACAAGATCTCTCTAATGTAAAAAGTACCCTTATAGGGTGATACTTTCAAACCATGTATATAAATCCTGCTCCTCCAAAACTTTTCACACAATGATCTTAGCATCTATCAATAATCTTTGCCTGAATTATTATAGTAAGGTTGCAAAACAGTGGTTTTTCTAGTTTTATCAATCTGTGTATATTAACTACCATTCTTCTATTAAGTTACTATTTTGTCATTGATTTTTTTTTGTTCAAACTATTGTGAATCTCTGGTCTGTCCCCATTAGTTTTTGAGCATGTCCTTGCTTTCTGGCATATTCCAGGCTCCTTTGGGGAAAAAAGGACTAGTGGGAAGGCTTTCACACTTTTCAATTTTATCATTTCTGTACTTTCCTACGCTACACCTGGATGAGCCATTTCAATGAGCTCTGGTTCTTTTTAGTGGGGAATGGTATTTAGAAGCCAAGAGCTAGTTCGGCACCTGGCTGGCTCAGGTGGTAGAACATGTGACTCTTAAACTCAGGGTTGTGAGTTCAAGCCCCATGTTGGGCACGGAGCCTACTTAAAAATAAATAAAACTTAAATAACAGATATTTAAAGTCCCTTTAAAAGAAAAAAAAAAAAAAAGAAGAAGCCAAGAGCTGGGAATACCAGTCATAGTATAATTATTTGTAGGCCACTTCAGAAAGAACAGAAATATGTGTGTGTGTATGTGTGTATGTATATTTATTATCTAAAAAACTGAAATTGCAAATTCAAAAATCAACGTCACGGAGTTCTTCCTCATCTTTTCCCTATTCCAAGTTTCTAACTCCTTTCTCCCAGAACTTCAACCCTAGTTTCTAAAACATCAATATATCAACTCATTTGCTCTATCCTATAATATATACAAAGGTAGTTTCAGAATTATATTAATATAACTACTAGTAACAAACCTATTTAACAAGAATTCTTTCCCGTTTGGGAAGAAGAACTGGTGGGGAAGGCTTTCATTTTTTAATTTTCTCATTTTTGTACTGCTCAAAATCTAACCATATTAATATCCCCTTGAGTTTGTTTTTTTTTTAAGATTTTATTTATTTATTTATTTGACAGACAGAGATCACAAGTCGGCAGAGAGGCAGACAGAGGGGGAGGGGGAAGCAGGCCCCCTGCTGAGCAGAGAGCCCAATGCGGGGCTCGATCAGGGTCCGGATCATGGATCATGACCCCAGCCGATGGCAGAGGCTTTAACCCATTGAGCCACACAGGCGCCCCTACCCCCTTGAGTTTTTAAAAAACTGCTAACAAAAATTATCTGGATGGTAAAATTTTTTTATATATTCTTTATACTTTGCTATACTTTCAAAACAATAGCATTTAAATTTCTGGAAATGATAAATATACTTTTTTTTGTTTTTTCGGGTAGAAATGGAGCCTCATATCAATCCATAGAGAAAATTAAATTCCAGATGAATTAAAAGTAAAATTCTTTATAACTGAACTATTAAAAAGTCAAGAAAAATGTATAAATATTTACCTAATTTCTGGGTAGGAAAGATTTCTCTTAAGCATGAAAGCAAAGAAAAAACAAGAACAAAGTAACACACTGACAGATCTTCTAGATTAAGGAATATTGTATGTCTTTATATCAAAAAAAGCAGCACAGGGGGCACCTGGGTGGCTCAGTGTGTTAAGCCTCTGCCTTCGGCTCAGGTCATGATCTCAGGGTCCTGGGATCGAGCCCCACATCGGGCTCTCTGCTCAGCTCAGCGGGGTGCCTTCTTCCTCTTCTCTCTCTTCCTGCTTGCCTCTCTGCCTACTTGTGATCTCTCTCTCTCTCTCTAATAAATAAATAAATAATCTTTAAAAAAAAAAAAGGCAGCATAAACTAAGGTAACTATAAACTAACAGCAGCATCTATGATAAAGTATTCATTTCCATAGTACATAAAAAGTACTTTCAGGGACACCTGGGTGGCTCAGTCAGCCTTCAGCTCAGGTCATGATCCTGGGGTTCTGGAGTCGAGCCCCGGAATAGGGCTCCCTACTCAGTGAGGAGTATGCTTGTCCCTCTCTCTCCCTGCCTCTCCCCTCAACCAGTGCTCCCCCCGCCAAATAAACGAAATCTTTAAAAAATTAATAATAAAGTACATTCAAATCAACAAGAAAACACTCTATTAGAATATGAATAATTCAATTATTTTTTTAAATGTGTACTCTCTCTAGAAATCAAAGAAATGTAAAATGAAATAAACTGATACTTTGCCCACTGAAAAACCAAATAACTTTTTTTAAAGAATAAGAACACTGAATTCAGGTTAAGGAAGAAAGGCACAGAAATAGACCACTGTTGGGCTGTCTTAACAGGTAGAACTCATGTACACATATAAAAGTACACACAAAAATAATCTGGAAGTATATATATGAAACTGGTAATAGGTACAACTATGGATATAAAGAAGGAACAGTAACTGGAGTAATGGTCAAGAAGACTAAATTTATTTCTAGTAAGTTAATTTTTATAATAAATAGACATTCTTTATTGTATATTTAAAAATTAATTGAAAAATAAATTTGCAAAAAAAATGTGCACAACTTTTCTAGGATAATTTCATAGCAAGCATTAATAAATGATTTCTATTGTGCCCTAACAATTCTACTTCTAGGAATTTGTCCTAAAGAAATAAGTTATACCATGTATATGGACACTTGATATATGATGGAGGCACTGCAAAGCAGTAAGAAAAGGATAGACTTTTCAGTAAATAGTGCCAGGATAATTGGATGCCTATACAGAAAAAATTAAACTGTTGAGCAAAAAACGCTAGACACAAAAGAACACATAAATAATCACATTTATATGAAGCTCAAAATGCACCAATAACTTGCAGTAGTCTAGGTAAGAGGTAATGGCAGTTTTGAATAGTACTGCGACAGTGAAGAAAAAAGATAATTCACGAAATATTTAATAGAATTAACAGGCCTTGGTAATTACATTGGGTTTGGTAGGTAAGGAAGCAGAAGGTGTTAAGAATGACCTCCAGGTCTCTGGCCTATGTAACTGGTAGATAAAGATGTCAATTACTGAACAGAGAACATAAAAGAAGCAAATATGGAGCTGACATCAAGAGTTCAGTTAGTTTGTATTTTGGACCTGTTTAAGAAAACTGTGGGATATCTAAGTGGAAATCTCTAATAGATACTTGGATACTTGCATCTAGAATTCAAAAGGGAAGAGGTCCTGGAATAGAGACATAAATTGCATTTAGACGGTAACTGAAGCCACGGGAGAAGATGGACTCTCATAGGAAAAGAAAAAGAAAACAGGGCCTATACCCAAGTCCTGTGGTAGCCCAATACTTAAAAGTCAAAAAAGGAAAAAAAGCCAGCAAAAGTCCAAGGAGTAGACACAGAAATGGGAAAAACATAAAAAAATGTGGTGATCTAAAAACCAAAAGATGAGCTTTTTAAAGAAAAGGACTGGTCAAATGTCTCAAATGCGTCTGAGAATAAAAGTATGGTGTAAGTATCCACTGAATATAGAAACATGGGAAATCCTGAGACCATAGCAAAAACCATTACCTAGGGGGTTGATCCAAATAAATAATATAAAAATGTCACAGAACCAAAGGATATGGGTTTTGGATTGAAAGAACTAACCAAGAGGCCAGCAAAATGAAAAGCACAGGGAAAACCTGTATCAAAGTTTGTATCACCGGGCGCCTGGGTGGCCCAGTTGGTTAAGTGACCGCCTTCACTCAGGTCATGATCCCAGAGTCCCGGGATCAGGTCCACATTGGGCTCCCAGGTCCATGGGGAGTCTGCTTCTCCCTCTGACCTTCACCCCTCTCATGCGTGCACTCTCTCTCTCTCTCTCAAATAAATAAATAAGATCTTAAAAAAAAAAATGTATCACCATGAACAGGGAGGGGATTAAAAGAAATCTTAAAAGCTATGATAAGAAAAAGACCACAAAGAATCACAAAACAAAATAGCATGGGGCTCTTTTTTTTTTTAAGATTTTATTTATTTATTAGTTAGAGAGAGAAGAGAGAGAGCACACAAGCAAGGGGAGGAGCAGAGGGAGAGGGAGAAGCAGGCTCCCCACTGAAGAGGGAGCCCCGAGGCAGGGCTTGATCCCAGGACCCCGAGTCAGATCACGACCTGAGCCAAAGGCAGATGCTTTTTTTTTTTCAATAGTTTATTTATTTGGCAGACAGAGCTCACAAGTAGGCAGAGAGTGGGGGGAGAGCAGGCTCCCTGCTGAGCAGAGAGCCTGACAAGGGGCTCCATCCCAGGACCCTGAGATCATGACCCGAGCTGAAGGCAGAGGCCTAACCCACTGAGCCACCCAGGCACCCCACCAAAGGCAGGTGCCCCAGATAAACTTATTTCTGAACTAGAATTCTATAACCAAACTATATATCAAACATAACATTATAATAAAGATGTATTCAGAAAGACAAAGTTTTTTTAAAAAGTACCTTCCCATGGATCCTTTCTCAGAAGACTAACTCAATACTATATAAAACCAAAACAAACAGGAAACTCCAAAAGGAAATACAAAGCATTTAAGACACTCTTGAAGTGCCTGGGTGGCTCAGTCAGTTAAGCATCTGGTTAAGCGTCTGCCTTCAGCTTGGGCTGTGATCTCAGGGTATGGGATTGAGTCCCACATTGGGCTCCACGCTCAGTGGGGAGCCTGCTTCTCCCTCCCCCACTGCCCCTCTCCCTGCTCATTCTGTCTTTCGCTCACTTGCTCTCTTTCAAATACATGAAAATTTAAAAAAAAAAAGTGTCCAACTTTTGACTTCAGCTCAGGCCATATCTCAGGGTTGTGAGATCGGGTTGTCAAGGCTCTGTGCTTCAGCAGGGAGTCCACTGAAGATTCTCGCCCTCTCCCTCTGGCCCTCCGTGTACTCATGCTCTGTATCCTGCTCTCTTTCTTTCTCTCTCTCTCCCCACCACAAATAAATAAATCCATTTAAAAAAAAAAAAAAAGACACTCTGGAAGCAGTTTGAGCTCCCAACACTTCTAGGAAGAAAAATTATAATCCATTATTGAGAAATACTAAAAAAGACCTAGAGGTTAAACATACGCATAAATAGGAAAACTCAATATCAGAGATATTTTTTCAAAATTGATTTATAATTTTAATAAAATCTCTCCAAAAAGCACAGTAGGGTTTTGTGGAACTTAAGCTAATTCTACAATGTACATGCAAGCACTAAGAGCCAAGGACATACTAGATACTGTTGATGAAGAACATGGGGAAGTTGTCTTCTAGCAGAGGACTTTAATGCTTTCCTAACTAAGTAAGAAATGGTACAGAAACAGATCAATGGAAGAAAATCGAGATCACAGAAACAGATGTTATATAATAGGACCCTGAAAAGTAGTGAGAAAAAAAAGTTTACCCCTAATGATGGGTTCTGGGATAACTGGGCATTCAGACAAGGTAAAAAAATGAAATTAGAACCCTACTTCAAACCATTTATAAAAACCTATTCAAGGTGAAATGGAAACTTAACTGTTAAAGGCAAAATCATAAAGATTTTAGAAGACAATACAAGGGGTTATCTTCATGATCTCAGGTTAGGAAATAATTTCTTAAATACAGTACAGAAAGTATTAACTGAAACAAAGAAACTGACAAATTGCACCACATTAAAATCAAGAACTTCCTATTCATAAAAGGGCACCATAAAGAAAATGAAAAGACAAGTCACAAAATAAGGATATATTTAGTAAATGGTTAAAATCCAGAATACACTACAAATAAACAAGAAAAGGGCATCCAATAGGAACATGAATTAAAAACTTGAACACAAAAGAGGAAATCCAATTACCCATAAGCTTATAAAAGAATTACTTAGTAGTCAGAGAAAGATGAATTAAAACCATAATGAAAAACGTCACATCAGATTGTCAAAAATTAAAAATTCTGACAATACCAAATGTGGAAAAGAAGATGCAGAGCAAGGAAATACTCATACACTCCTGGTGGGTATGTAAATTGACAGTGTGGTATCACTAGTGATATTAAAGTTACACTACTCTATAACCCAGCAATTCTCCTCCAGAGTTAACTCTTAGCAAAACTTTATATAAATACACCAGAACTGTGTATAACAGCCCAAAACTGGAAAGGAATGATATATCCATTAATAGTACAATGGTAAATAATGGTGATAGAATCATAAAATGGAATCCATGCAAAATGGAAATAAACTACAGCTGTAGGTGATAAAGATGAACCTCACATGCATATTTCACTATTTTTTGAAAAAAGGCACATGCCCATCAGGGCCATAAAAAGAATCACTTTCATCCCGCACACAGTCAGGAATTCAGTTTCTATTCAATACATGATTTTATGTCAATCCAAACATAAAAAACTGTGAGAGATATTACGTATCTTCGTTCATAAGTTAAATAATACTACATTTAAAAGAGAAAATAAATTTAAAATAGTGAAGATTTTTCAGGCAAGAAAGTAACTGTTACAGTTGAATAGTGCTGAACGGAGTCGAAGGAATACAACTGTATGACAGAAAAATGTTTCAAATAAACTAAATATGTACATGAGATGATTGCCTGTTCACCATTGATCTTTGTAACAATTACTAATATTTATGAGCAAATGACAGAATCATTTTAGAAACAGTTTTCTACTACATACTACTACATACAATATTAAGGTTTGCTAGCTTGTTCCTCCACAAAAAGGAAGTTTATAAATTTAAAATTTCTAGAGATCTTGGAAAACAAAAAAACTTTTAGGAAAAAGGCAAAGCAGGCCAGGTAAGCTTAAATTTTAAATTTTCTTAAAAAAAAAAAATCTGAGCCCATTCCTTGGAAGTATAGAATAGTGAAATGAAAAAGTAAAATGCAAAGAACACATACTCTTTAAATATCACCCTAAAATAGTAATCAAGCTCACAAATATTATCTTTACCACAATTTTGTAGGGTTCAACTACATGGGGTAAGCCTCTTATTTTTTCAGAAAAATTTCAATTGACGTTTCACTATAGGAAGATATGTTACATTTTGCAGAAAGTGTCATTAAAAAATGAAATCCCGGGGCGCCTGGGTGGCTCAGTGGGTTAAGCTGCTGCCTTCGGCTCAGGTCATGATCTCAGAGTCCTGGGATCGAGCCCCGCATCGGGCTCTCTGCTCAGCAGGGAGCCTGCTTCCTCCTCTCTCTCTGCCTGCCTCTCTGCCTACTTGTGATCTCTCTGTCAAATAAATAAATAAAATCTTTAAAAAAAAAAAAAAAATGAAATCCCCACAATCTGCCTGTGCCATGGGAAAACAAGAAAATGGTTTACTATCTTTGTAGGCCCCTTTTCCTGTCTCATCCCTTATTTTACTTCTGAGCTCTTAATGTAATAATAGTAATTCCTACCACTCGCTGAGCCCTTTCCACATGCCTTACATTTATTCCTTTAGTTCTCACACACTGACAAGCAAGTCTTACTGATGAGAAAAGTGAGGCATTGAACGGTTAAGGAACTTGTCCAAGGTCACAGGCTGCTATTGAGAGAGCCCACATACGTAGTCCAACTCCAGAGCCAGTGTCTTAATACTACACTGTTTCTATTTGATAAAACATTTATACCATGAAAACTGCCCATAATCACCTACCGCCTTCTAACTACTGGATTCCAGATGCCCTGAGGATTTATTTTTGCCTTTCTTAGATAACTGCATACTCATGGTATCATAATTCATGAAGGAACCTAAACAAATGTTTAGGAAATGCAGAAATTTCCAGCTAAGAAAATGAAGACCCACAGAAGTTAAGTGTTCTGTTCAAGACCACAAAGCTTGTTTGTGACAGCTAGCACTAAAAGACAATTCTCGACTCCCAAAAGTGATCTTCCCACAGCACTAAAAGCTCTTCCTGTCTTACTTAGACTATACTGTAAGCTCTTGCTGCAATCCACACAAACACTGAAGTTTATTTTGCCAACGTTGACAGCATAGGAGAGCTTCCATAACATTCACATGCAGGTAACAAACATTCTTTCAATCCAACAGATACAGAGATGCACCATGTGCTCAGGCAATACATGAATATCACACAAATGTGTATCATAATTCTGGGCCCTAGTTTTATCATTAACTACAATATGTAACAAGTGCTATAGTAGCCATGTGACAACATGTTTTGAAAGCACACAGAGAGGAGTGGCTATTCCAGCTTAAGTGAAAAAATAAGGACTGGGAGCTGTGACAGGCATTTGAGGCAGGGCAAAGGCAGAAGTGTGATGATACTTAGGAGAAAAATGTTATCCTTTCCACCAATGGACAGTAAGTAAAAAACAACAGTAAGTACAGGGTCAGAAGATGAGAGTTCAAATCTAGACTGTGACTTAAGTGACTTTAAAAATTTTCTGAGTCTCAGGGTCTGGGGGTGGGGGGCCGAATTATGTGAAAGTGACTTAAAAACTGCAAAACCCTGTACAAAAGTAAGTTATTTATGTTTTCACTTCTAGGCAACCCTGTGGGTCCTTCCTCCTGAACTGTGTCTCATAAAAACCTCACCCTTCAGGATGAAAATATTCCAATGACATCATTCATATACTGCTTATGAAGTAACAAACAGTTAACGCTAATCCTTCACGTTGAGACATCAAAACTCAACTGAAATAAATACATATAAAAATATGTCTGCAAATATGGGTATTTTTAAAATTTCTTAAGCACCAGTATTGACTTCTAGTCAGTGACTGCTGTAATTATATTTAGAAACTAGTACCAGATGCAGGTTTTCTTCTGGAAAATTTCGATCAGAAATTCCATTCCGTTTTATAGCATGCTGTCAAGCAACCAACTGAAGAAGAGCCTGCAATCAGCAATCACTTTGCTCTCATCCAAGGAGACTGGCTGTGTATTAGCCATAGATAAAACCAACTACATGCCCCTGGACCCTAAAAAGGGAACTGCTTTAGTCCAGGCATACTAGATGAATGCGAACAGCTACAGACAAATATAAATCCACTGAAAAGCAAACCGAGTTTCTGATTTTAAAAACCAGACCCCTCCTTTAAATTAACGAACACCGTCGTTTCCTTTAAAGTTTGACAGAGGCGACTCTATAACCCTGCCTCCTTTTAGCTATCAGTCTCAACTACAAACAGGCCCCATTTTGTTCAACCTTACACCCTCCGGTCTTAGCGACTCCTTGGATGAGAACATCAATAAAGTTCTAATGTACCTTTACGAAGTCAAAAGAAGGGGCAAGAGACGGGAAACGGACCCGGCGAGCGAGAAATCCTCGTGCCACTCCGGACCAGGGGCAGTTTTATCTTACAAGTGCAACTTCCCATTTTCTCCTTCTTACCTTGTACACTTTTCCAAAGGCTCCGTCCCCCAGTTCTCCTATAATTTCCCAAAACTCCTCGGGGTTCAGATCCCTCTTCACATGTTCGTATTGCTTCTTCTTCTTCTCGCCCCCCAACTTGAAGATCTTACGGAAATTGAAGAAGGACATTTTTCCTCCTGGCAGAGTTCCTTGCACTTAAGGACTAAAGGCAACAATAAAAGGCAAAGTTTCTCCTCCCTCTTCTCCGCGCGAGCCCGGCGGGCGGGCGGCGACCGCGGGCGCGGGCTTTCCCGGCTCCCGCCGCTCCAGCCGGGCCGTGCCCCGGGAGGGCGGGGCGCGACTCCCGCTCTGGCCCTCCCGGCGAGGAGGGGGGGCCCTTTGCGGGCTGCACGGGCGGCCCCTCCGCCGAGCCCGGCCCGCGTGCCGCGCGGGTGGGCGCCCGGCGCCCGGCCGGCCCTCGAGGGGCGGCACCTGCCCGGACGCTAGTCCCCACCCGGGCCGGCCCGACGGGTTCGAGCGGTCCGGACGTCCGCGGTCGCCGCGGCTTAGGCCCGTGTCACGGCGAGTCTCCTGGGGCGGCAACCACTCCGCGCGAGGGACTCGGCCGACGGCCCCCGAACCGGGCAGTCGACAGGCCGAGCTCTCCCGCCTCGGGCCACTAGCCCAGGGTCGCCTCCGCAGCCGTCTGCTCCCGCGGCGCGAGGCCCGCGCGTCCCTTCGGCTCTGAGGCGCCGCCGCCGCCTCGCTCGCTCCCCAGCCCACACAGCCTCGTCCTGGAACGCGCGTAGACGCCGACGCCGCAACGCGGCCGCGCGCCCCGCTCACCGCGCGCTCGCGCGGGGGCGTCCCCTCTGGCCCCGCGCACGCGCGTTGAGCTCGGCCCTGTGGCGGCGGGGAGGGGCTTGCAGGCCGCCTGGAGGGGCGTGCAGTAGGGGCGCCGGGGCTCCTGGCCCCTTGACGGTCGCTCCAGGTTTGCTCTCCGAGCCCCAAATCCTTGTCAGCCCACCGCTCTAGTGGCGTTGCCGGGTGGACACGACCCTGTTGGTTGTGCTAGCCGATGTTGCCTCCGTTGTGGATCTGGAAAATTTATGTAAAGAGTGAAAGGGGAGCTGATGTTTGGGGCCCGAAGGTGGAACTTTTCCTCTCTAAGGGGTCCCAGAGTATTGTGAGAAGGGAGTCTGTTTTGTGGCTGGGAGCTTGGGAGCCAGAGCTTGCCAGCTCTGTGACCTTGGGCGGGTAACCTCTCCGAGCTTTAGTTTCTTCATGGTGAAATGCAGACCCAGGAGAGTTGTGGCGAAGAATAAATGAGGCAATTGATGTAAGCCCTTAACATGCTGCCTGCACAGGCAAACGCTGTTTTCGATCTTGCTGTTGGTACAAGTGTGCCGGTAAGAGAGGCATTGATACATAAATACAGCTTAAGCGCACTTCTCAAGTGATGACCGCGACACTCCCTTGAGGGTCATCCACCTTCTCCTATCCACTTCCACAGTCGTAACCCTGGTGCCACCCTTCGTGACTCCATCTGAACCACTGACTAAGAACTTCACTTCTTGATCTGGCTCCGGCCCCCTTGGACAGCCTTAGTGGAAGACTGCTTAGGGCCGCCATGTGGGCGTTGGCTGGAATCAGCCGCTGGTGACCTGCCTTCCCCTCCTCCCGCAGAAGAGAGCTCTTTCAGGGCAGTGATTTGTTGCTCATCTTGGTATCCAAGACCCTGGCAACATTCCTGACATATAATGGGAAGGCAGATCCCTGGAAGGAAGGAAGGAAGGTAGGTTGGTTATCAGAGCAAATGTTGTGTTGCTATCTATATAACACCCACCCCCAACCATTTTGCCCTCCAGCCCCAAAATGGCACAATAAACTCCTCTTTCAGTGAGGTTATGATGATTTTGTTTTTCAAGATCCCCTTGTCTTTCAAATAGTTTTATTGAGGTATAATTGGCATGCAATAAGTTGCATGTATTTTAAATGAACATTTAATGTTTTGAAAAATGCATACACCTGTGAAAACAATATCATAACCCATTCTAATTAGTGTCCTTTATGTAGGTGGCATTGCATGTAAAGGTAACATACTCATTATGGAAAATTAAGAAATGCGCAAGGAATAAAAAGCACTGTAATTCTACCATCCAGAGATAACCATTGGTAAGATTTTATTATACATACAGTATTTCCAAACAGAATTTTTTGGCTGTGCATTAGCTTTTTTTTAAAACCAGGATAAAATTGTATTGCATATATGAGTTTACATCCTGTACTTTTCATATTCCAGTATTATTAGTAATTATTTTCTTCCATCATGAGATATTTAGATTACTTAGAACTTTTCTCTGTTTTAGATAAAACACTGATAAATACTTTTGTTCACAAATACTTTTCCACATATTTGATTATTTCCTTGGACTAAATTGCCAGAAGTAGATTTGGGTCAAAGGGTATAAACCTGTTTCCTATTTTTTTTTTTTTGTTCTTTTCAAAACGGAAAACCCTTTACTGTTTTCTCAAATTAAAAGAGAGCAAGCATATCCTTGTTGTAAATTAATTCAAATAATACAGAAATTATAAACTACAAAGCTGCCTGTCATTCTCTCCTCCCGCTTTCCCCTCCCCGACTTCATCTCCATCCTGACACTGTGATATTTAAGCCTATGAGCATCTGGGAACTTTGGGGGTGGGTGTGTAACAAAAAAGTTCTAAAACTGGATGGTGGTCATTTTTTTAAAGATTTATTTATTTCAGAGAGAGCACGTGTACATACACAAGAGCATGGAGAGGGACTGAAGGGGAGGGAGAGAATCCCAAGCATACTCCCCACTGAGTGCACAGTGTGAAGATGGGAGCCCCACAGGCCACCAGATCCCACAACCATGAGATCATGACCTGAGATGAAACCAACAGTTGGATGCTTAACTGACTGCACCATCCAGGCACTCCTGGATCGTGGTGACTATTGCACAACTCCATACATTGACTAAAAATGATTCGATTGTACACTTACAATGGGAAATTTTATGGCGTATAAATTAAACCATAATAAGGCTGCTTTTAAAAAGTTAGATAGACTTATACAGATATATTTAACCATATTTTTTCTATGCATATACTTTTTTTTTTTAAGATTTTATTTATTTATTTGACAAACAGAGATAACAAAATAGGTAGAGAGGCAGGCAGAGAGAGAGGGAGGAAGCAGGCTCCCTGCTGAGCAGAGAGCCCGATGAGGGGCTTGATCCCAGGACCCTGAGATCATGACCTGAGCCAAAGGCAGAGGCTTTAACCCACTGCGCCACCCAGGCACCCCAATGCATACACTTTTTAAATATAAAAATAGTATCCAGTATGGATCATGGACATCTTTCCTTGACAAATAGATCAGTCTAATCCTTTTTAATGGGTGCAGGGAGTCCCAGTGTACAGCTCTACCATAATTTATTTAACCATTTCTTTACTGTTATGTGTATAGGTAGTTTCCAATTTTGGGACATCATAACACTGCAGTGAGCATGCATGTACAAACATCTTTGTATTTTATTTGTGTATTACATTTCCTTACTACAAAATTCAAGTGGAATTGCTGGGTCAAAGACTATATTAATATTAGAACTTCTTTTTCCCAAATTGGCTTCTACAAGGTTGTGCTAATGTATACTTCTACCAACCACGTATGAGAGTGCCAGTTTTACCATACCCTCAATAGCACCAAGGGATTGTCCCATATTCTTAATGTTTGCCAAGCTGATAACCCAAAATAACCTCTAATATGCAATTATCTGATAATTAGTGGTGTAACCCCTTTCCATATGTATGTTGGCTGCCTTTATTTCCTACTTATCATATCAATCAATAATATCAAATGATGTTAGTATTGTATCAATGAGGTGATGAAGTCTAACATGTTTTGGTGAGATGATCGTGGAGTTAATAATAGCTTATACATTTTTTCCATGAAGTTATAGCCACAGAAATTATTTAATAATACCGAGGAGATGTCATGTAGACAGATTTAGATTTTCCCAGTTATGACCATGATATCGAGATGTTTATTTATTTATAAATTATAATTTGGCTTCCTTGAATTTTTAACCCTTAAAAGTGAAGTTTAAGCAGCAGCCATGTATTCATTTAGTACACAAATTTTGGCTCCACCCACCTTAAAAATAGTTTAAAACATTCTCACTAACACCTGGGTGAGGGGAGACCCGTCTTCACAATTTACGAGATGACTAACCTTCACGGATAACCATTAGGATATCATCAAAAATTGAAAATGTATTGAGTGGTTACTACATGCCAGGCTAAGTGCTAAGTGGTTTTCACCTATCATCTCATCTCAACCTCCTATCAAACCAGTGAGGCCGGTGTTATTGCTGACCTGATAGAAAAGCAAGGAAAACTGAGACAGAGTTAAATAACATGGTCATTGCCTCAGAGGTAATAACGGCAGATTGGAACTTAAATCTGAATCTTGGGAAACCATACTCCCTAGCATTTAGCAACTCCTTTGAGACCATTTCCTTAGCATTTCTGAGCTTCTGTAATAGCTGTCTCACAGGACTGTTAGCACTGAGATTTCTTTCTCCTGCCCTTCTTAATTTGAAAACATACTCTCTACTCACTGTCTCTATGTCTTTAACTCCCAAACACACATGTATGTGGGTGTGTATTTCTGGGTGTATATGTATGTGAGTATACATGTATGTATATTTGTGTATGAGCATGCGTACATATATTGTGTGAATGTATGTATAGGTATGTGAATGTATGTGTATATGGGTATGTGTGGGTACTTTTCTGTGTGAAAATGTGTATATGTGAGGATATGTGTATGTTTGTCTCTTTAGGCCAGGGCGCTTTGAAGGCAGGGACTGGTTCTTGTTCACCCTTACATCCCATGTGTCAAACTCAGTGTCTTCCAATTCCATAAATTTTTGTTGAATAATGAATGAAACTGAAAGAACTTTATACCTACTGAAAGTAAATTACATGTCCATTTCTTTCCTCTTCCTTATTTCTGACTTGGGCACTAAATTTACCAGCACATTCTTTAAATACTACTGCATAGGTTACATGGAAGTAGCAAATTCCTTTGGTGTTCAAGTGCTCTGTGGTGTAAATACCTTTTTCTGTCCTTGTGGAGTTATATTTTTAGAAAGCATTTGTTCAGGTATTTTAAGAAAATAACCTGCAATTATAGCAATTATTCTCCTAAAATAAGATTGTGTGTCTTTCAGGAATTCCAAATCTGATTTTTGGTTATTTTTTCCTATTTTAAAGTAAACAAATCACCTGATTTAAGCTGTTTTTGTTTCAAAGGGGGAATCTAAAAATATCCTCCTTTCTACTTCATCTCCCTTTTTGCGTCATACAAAATTGGTACACTCACACTCCCACCCTCTCCTCATTCCTAGCTACTTCTGCTGAAATGAATCATAAGCTTTTGGCAGTGTAATGGCAAGTCTTAACATGTTCAGATCTGGAGAAATTAAAAAATGAAACTCTACAGACATACTTCTTTTACAAGTGGCATTCAAATTACAGTTTAAAAAACGTAGACACTAACATCTTTTGAACCATAAAGACTTGAATGGTCAATATGGAATTTATTTCATTCAGACATTAACTAACTGCAGAATTTGGTAAGTCAGTCCTCTGGAGTTGATGAAAGCCTTTGTGCTATTTTATTGCTCCGTACTCTTATGTATTATATGTCTTCAGTCTTTGTTTCATAAGATATATGTTGATACTTTAGAACACTGGCTCAAAATTGTTTGTCCCATCATTAACTGGCTCTAAGGGCAAGTGGCTTCTCAACACTGAGTCTTACACATGAGCTTTTAACAGAGACGGCTTCAGGGAAATAAAACCATTCAGAATCACCCAGAAAATAGGAAAACTGATCAGGTAAGATTTTTTGTAGCAGTTTCCCTCTTCAAAATGATCAAATGATCTCTAAGAGCCCTTGCAACTATAAAATTCTGTTTTCATTGTGAGCCTAACTTCAGTTGCCTTACGTATTAGTACCTGTGTCCATTTTTCTTTTTTTTCTTTTAAAGATTTTATTTATTTGACAGACAGAGATCACAAGTAGTCAGAGAAGCAGGCAGAGAGAGAGAGGGGAAGCAGGCTCCCTGCTGCGCAGAGAGCCCGATGTGGGGCTCGATCCCAGGACCCTGAGATCATGACCGGAGCCAAAGACAGAGGCTTAACCCACTGAGCCACCCAGGCACCCTGTGTCCATTTTTCTGATCTAATTGTGACTAAAGAGTAAATAAATGCAGCTGGAACTTAAGAAAGCAGGACGTATCTATCAAAAATCATTGAGAATCCTATATACACTGAAAAAAAATTTTTTTATTCTGAGAGAGAGAGAGGCAGGGGGAGAAGCAAAGGGAGAGAATCTTAAGCAGGCTCCACATCCAGTGCAGAGCCCAATCTCACAACCCTGAGATCCTGACCTGAGTTGAAATCAGGAGTCAGATGCTTAACTGAGCCACCTAGGCATCCCTGAAAATTTTTCTTGAGATGACCCTTAATAAATTTACCAAGTGAGGGACGCCTGAGTGGCTCAGTCAGTTCAGCATCTGCCTTTGTCTCAGGTCACAGTCACGGGGTCCTGGGATCAAGTCCCACATCTGGCTCCCTGCTCAGAGGGTCTGCTTCTCCCTCTTCCCCCCCCCCCCCCGCCAACTCGTGCACATACATGCTCTTTTTCTCAAATAAATAATATCTTTAGGGGCACCTGGGTGGCTCAGTGGGTTAAAGCCTCTGCCTTCGGCTCAGGTCATGTGGGATCGAGCCCCGCATCGGGCTCTCTGCTCAGCAGGGATCCTACTTCCCCTCGCTCTTTATCTACCTGCCTCTCTGCCTACTTATCATCTCTGTCTGTCAAATAAATAAATAAAAATCTTTTAAAAAATAATATCTTTAAAGAAAAAAAAAAGAAATTTATCAAGTGAGTTGAGAAATCCTACTACATGCATTATCTAGGGAAGGAGGGATATTTTCAGAGTAAAGTCAATGCCTATCTTCTACGAGAAATGTTCAGGCTTTTGCTCTAAAGAAATAACTTCCCAGGTCCTTGCTACCTTCTTGCACTCTTCCTCATTTCCTCTTCTACTCTTCCGGAATCTGACATCTCACCCAGGTTTTTAATGAAAACTTTGCGACTGCAAGTTCCTCTTTCACAAAGCTATCACAGCAATTACAAACCACAGTTTGTGGTTTATTACAGTAAATTATTAACACAATCATGAGACACTCCTCATTTGTCTGGAAAATCACAATCTTCTCTATTTCGGTGGCTCATCTTTCATATTGCTACATGAAGAAATGAACCAATATAGATTCCTATTAGAAATATATTTGTTCTCTATATCCCTGTGAACTTCATTTCTAACAAAAATGGACAGATTATTTGTGATGGAGTGTTCAGCTGGATACAAAATATGTATCCCATATTGACTCTTTAAATAACTATTTAAAATTAGGGGCACCCAGGTGGCTTAGTCAGTTGAATGACTTGATTTCAGCTTAGGTATTTATTTATTTATTTATTTATTTATTTATTTAAGATTTTATTTGAGAGAGAGAGAGATTGTGCATGATGGGGGGAAGTGGCAGAGGGAGAGGGAGAAGCAGACTCCCTCCTGATCAGGGAGCCCTATGTGGGGCTCCATCCCAGGACCCTGAGATCATTACCTGAGCTGAAGGCAGAATTTGAATCGACTGAGCCACCCAGGCACCCCTTAGCTTAGCTCTCGGTCTCAGAGTCGTGAGTTCAAACCCCACGTTTGGGCTCCAGGCTGGGCGTGGAACCTGTACAAAAAAAAAAAAAAAAGAATTGCTACTTTTTATTCACTCCCTCACTGAACTGACAATGTGATTTTCAGCTATATGCCAGACAATCTCCTAAGGACTGGAGTATCAGAATCAAAACAGACCAAATAAAACAAACAAAAATCTATACTTCTTGGAATTTATATTCTAAATGGATAAGAGGGATTTAAACAAATAATAAAAGAGATATTATCTTCTAGCCCAGTGATTCTCAATTAGGGGTGATTTTGTCTGTTCCCCAGGCCCCCAGGATATTTAGCAATTTCTGCAGACAGTTTTGGTGGTCACAGCTAGGGAGGGGGATGCTACTGGTGTCTGATGGGTAGAAGCCAGTGGTTCTGCCAAACATCGGGCCCAGGCTTTAAGGAACAACCCCCACCATACCCCCAACAAAAAGCTATCCAGCTGAGATCAAGAACCCCTGTACTAATCTTTAGGGTTAGGGGTCAGAATGTTGGTTACCTTTGCGGGGGTAACTGGAAGAGGGCATGAGGTGGGGGAGGCTTCTGGAAGCTGATTACATGAGTGAAATTTTTATGCAAAAATCCACTAAACACTGCTCTTGTGATTTCTGTTTCTGTAGGTATAATTTACCATACATAGTCACTGCATTCTTTGAAACTCCTTCCATCAAGACATGAGGGGTCAATGTCCCCTGCCTTTGAATCTTGGATCTGTGACTGCTTGATCAATGTCATAGAGCTGAAGTGAGACTGTGCCAGCTTCCAGACACAGACCTTAAGAAATCAGCATCCTCCACTTCCCATCACATGGGACACCTCTCTTGGAATGCAACCACCATGAGCCCAAGAAGCCTTAACAGCTCGGGGGAGGCCCCGGGTGGAGATACCTGTGTGGAAAGAAACAGAGGCCCCAGACCCTCAGAACTGATTGACCTCCCCTGACAGCTGGTATCAACCTGCCAGCAATGTGAGTAAACCATCCGGACGTTGGTCTTTCAGCCGCTAATCAAACCACCCTGGCTGACATCAAGTGAAGAAAAGCCAAGCCTTTGCCACTGAGCCCTCCCCAGATTGCAGATTCATGAACTAAATAAGCGACTGTTGTTAATTTAAGCCATGAAGTTTTAGGGAAGTTTGTTAAGCAATAGTCTATAACTGGGACAATGTTAAGTAAATAAAAATTTTACTTTAAAAAGTAGGACCACAGCCACATAACTTTGGGGAATGCTTGGTTAAATAAAACTTTAAACGTTTTCTTACTATGGAACTTTTAATGGGCTAATGTGCTTTGTGTTTCTGCATGAAGAGTAGCCAGTGTTTCTCAAACGTTTTTAACCCAAGAATCTGTGTTTTAAGGCATAATCTGGGAGGATTGGGGCTCCATGGGCCAGAACTTAAGAAAACTACACTAACCTTTCAGTAATTCAGAGTTAATATCAGCATAGTTTGAACTGGAAAATTCATATGTAATACAGTTAATTCTGGTAATAAGGTAAAATACCTTAAATTTGCCTAATGAAATATTTTTTAATTAGTTGAAAAGTTTTAATGGTAGTTAAAAAGTTTAGATGACATACCAGCAGTTATTTCAAGTCCCTAAGGTCATAATCAATAGCTACATAAATTTTTAATTTAATTTAATTTTTTAAAAGATTTTATTTATTTGACAGACAGAGATCACAAGTAGGCGGGGGGGGGGGCAAGCAGGTTCCCCCAACAAGGGGCTCCATCCCAGGACCCAGGGATCATGACCCAAGCCAAAGGCAGAGGCTCAACCCATTGGGCCACCCAGGCACTCCAGCTACATACTTTTTTAAAAAGAACACTAAATCCCATTTTACTTGGAAAATATTAGCAGCAATGTATACTCTGATTGAGATGTTGAATGTTACCAAGTGCTTTCCATGTTTCCTTAAATTCTTACGTGATATTGGGTTAAACTATACAACCTGATACAAAGTTGGCTGTTTATTTGTGTAGGCCTTAAAAGCAACATTGGACTGATGAGGATAAATTGAGAAAGTCTCATGTCTGGTGGAACTCAAGTTTATTCTTCGTGGTCATCATCCAAAATCAAATGGAGGTTTTGTTTTGGTTTTCGTATCAAAGACCAACAATCCTCAGTTCCCCTATGTCTCAGCCCAAGCATTTCATTTCAGCATGAGAAAACTTTGGAATAAAACATGGTGTTGGGGCGCCTGGGTGGCTCAGTGGGTTAAGCCTCTGCCTTCGGCTCAGGTCATGATCTCAGAATCCTGGGATCGAGCCCCGAATCGGGCTCTCTGCTCAGCGGGGAGCCTGCTTCCTCCTCTCCTCTCTGCCTGCTTCTCTGTCTACTTGTGATCTCTGTCAAATAAATAAATAAAATATTAAAAAAACAAAACAAAACAAAACATGGTGTTAATGCATAGCATTATGAAGGCTAAGATGCTGACCAGTTTCCCACAGGAGCCCGTTGGCATCATTCCCCTTCAGCCTCTCACACCCTCTGCTGGAAGCTGATCTCTGGAGGTAGAGTTCTCCAATCAGTCTTCTTTAGTCCATGCTCACTCTAGACCTACAGTGCCTTGCTTTCCATCTCAGACCCTTACCACCAAATCTTAGCCACCTCATCTACACCTGATTGCTGGAAAAGTTATCGTCTGTGTGAACCTTCATCTTCAAACTGTGCTGACAGTAATCACTGCACTCCCAAACCAACTGAGTTAAGAATTCTGGTTTCTAAATTTCTTTTTGGCTAATGGAAAGACCATTTCATTTAGGCTTTTGTGTACCACACAGAAGCACACCACCAAAAGGGCAGGAGAAGGCTGAAATCCAGGCCACATTTCATTAACGAGGTTGAGTGCCTGGGAGTCTGTAGCCCAAAGAGACATCTTTTCCTGGATATAACAAAGGTGATTTATAAAGTAGTGTTTGCACTGGCTTCTAGCTAGGCCTCTGGGGCATCATTTGAACACCCAGGATATTCTCTTTCCTATCTTTTCTGTTACCTCAGGCTCTGTCCCATTCCATAGTATTTCAGACATGTCCTTTAAATATGAGAGATTTGACGAGTGACTTCTGAAACAGTCTGTGCCCTCAAGTTC
Source organism: Enhydra lutris kenyoni (assembly GCF_002288905.1). Taxonomy (NCBI): domain Eukaryota; kingdom Metazoa; phylum Chordata; class Mammalia; order Carnivora; family Mustelidae; genus Enhydra; species Enhydra lutris. The sequence goes on along the minus strand of NW_019154096.1, from coordinate 55,767,857 downwards.
TATGATTCCATATTCTGTTCTTGCTATCTCTCCTCTTCTTATGGACTTGGTGGCCTATCTCTACCTCAGAAGCTGTCACCTACCCCTGCGACAGCAGACTCTTCAGTTTTTTCTGATCTTCCTGGACATCATCCCCTCACTCAGAGAGATGACCAAACACCCAATTAAAATTTAAAGGTAAGTCCTATTGACCTCTCTTACAACTTTTAAAAGAGTTGAAAACTATGATCACTTTTTAATGAGGTCATTTTTTTTTCCTCAGAGAAAAATCTAAAATAATTGTAACATGTTGTATATACCTCACTGGAGAAGATGGAGTCCCAGCTCAGAGAGCTAAATCACTCTTCCTCTGACTTTTTGGTCTATACAGGCCCTCAACAGGTAGATGATGTCCGCCTGCCTTGCTGTGGATGGGTCTCCTTTACTCACTCTACCAATTCCAATTTTGATCTCCTCCACAATACCCTCACAGACACACCCAGAGATAAGGCTTTACCGCTAGCTGGGCGTTGCCTACCCCAGTCAACTTGATACATGAAGTTAACCATCACACCATACCACATAACACTACTCTGCAATGAAAAGAACGAATCGTTAGATGCATACAATAACAAAAAATTGTACTGAGTAGAAGAAGCCATACAAAAAAAAGTACATTCCATCTATACACTAAATGGAAACTAAAATGCAAACTCAAATATAATGATAGAAAGCACATCAATGGTTGTCTGGGGTTGGGGGGGAGCAGTTACACAGAGTCACATGGAAACTTGGGGGACAGTAAATATGTACCTTAGTTTGATTATGGTGATGGATTCACAGGTCAATATATATGTCAAAACCTACCAAATTGTACTTTTTAAATATGCAATTTATTGTGCCAGTTATACCTTGATGAAACTGAAAACCTGGGTGCCTGCATGGTTCCGTCCGGTTAAGTGTCTGCCTTTGGCTCAGGTCATGATGTTGGGGTCTTGGATTGAGTCTTGCATTGGGTTTCCTGCTCTGCAGGGAGTCTGCTTCTCCCTCTGCCTTTCTTCCCACTCATTCTGTCAATTTCTCTCTCTCTCTCTCTCAAACAAATAAAATCTTAAAAAGGGAAAGAAATGGAAAACCACATTTTAATCATGTTATCTAATCAAATAATAATTATCATCTAATTATTATAATCAATTCATGATTATTGGGACCTTGTACCTTATTCAAAATCAACTCATAGGTTTGTCTTAATAATAATAATAATAAAACCAGGTTTATATCACGGATGTACCTAACTAACGTTTAGACTCAGGGTCCCTAAGCAAAACATTAAAAAGTGATCCTTCACTGGTAATTGAAAATTGAAAATCCATTTTCATAGAAATGACAAATTGTAGCATGGAGGGGTGAACTGAGGGGGCTTTGGTAGTCCCATTATCCCTACTGGCAACCATGCCCTCCATTCTTTGAAATGGACAAATATTATAGATGTAGTTTTTCTCAACGTTACACAAAATGCTACGTAAATAAAGCTTGGAGGTAAGTCCTCTGGTTTCCAGTTCCAAATTAATAAGATTCCCATCCCCACATACAATTCTGGGTCACCAGTAGGAGAGACTTGGCCTTTTTGTGACCCTTCCTATAATATGGAAACCACTTGGGTGGTTTTCATACCTGTGATTAGCACCAATAATTATGCTGAGATTTGTAGAACATTTTGCTTCTAAGCAGTATTCATTCAATTTCTTAAAACATGGACTCCGAGTGGAACCCTGCAAGCTCTGCTTCCGTTGAAACTTCCTGCCTCTCTCAAGAGACCATCCTAATTCCATTGTACAGCTTTGCCTTTCAGATGTTTGCTGGTTCGCATAACAACGAGGATTAGGAAATTATTAAAGGATAAAGACTGCTTTGAAGCCAAGTATTACCAGACCAACCAATCTTGCTAAACCCACAAACTCAGAAGCAATAGCTCTCTTCCAGAAGGCTTTCCTTGTCTTCCTCTCGAGTCCCATGATTTACTTTCCCAAAGGGAGGTTATGTTCCATTATGTTTTGATAGCATCCAGATTCTCCAGATAAACTCATTTACAATGTGGTACACTCCTGTAAACCAGGCCATCTGAATTATTTTCAAATTACTCACCCCTTTATTGAGCTAGCAAAACAGGCTAGCTGGATTATTAATGTAAAAGCACTGTAAGGTGATGTTTCTTCAGCTTCAGTGAAACATCATTTTTATTAAAGAATGAGGGTTTCTGTGTAGTCAAAGTATTACTTTTTGCATGCTATGCAGAAAGAAAAATTCAGTCTTCTCTTAAGGGAGATCAGGTAACAAATGAACCAGAGGATTTACAACTGTTTTAGTAGCAGTCTCAAACAGTGAGCGGGTGGAAGTAGGGTTTGGAAAGAAGGAAGGAAGGAAAAGTAAAAAGGAAGGAAAAGAGGGAGGGAGGGAGGAAAGTGATTTTTTTTTTAAGATTTTATTTATTCATTTGACAGATAGAGATTACAAGTAGGCAGAGAGGCAGGCAGAGAGAAAGGGGGAAGCAGGTTCCCCACTGAGCAGAGAGCCCGATGCGGGGCTCGATCCCAGGACCCCAGGATCATGACCTGAGCTGAAGGCAGAGGCTCAACACACTGAGCCACCCAGGTGCCTCTTTTTTTTTTTTTTTTTTTAAGATTTTATTAACTTGACAGAGAGAGACACAGTGAGAGAGGGAGCACAAGGAAGGGGAGTGGGCGAGGGAGAAGTAAGCCTTCTGCCAAGCAGAGAGTCCCATGTGGGGCTCAATCCCAGGACCCAGGGATCATGACCTGAGCAGAAGGCAGATGTTTAAAGACTGAGCCATCAACGCACCCCAGGAAAGTGATGTCTCTGATATAGAAGACATTTCATCATTTACATTTCATCATTTACAATTTGATGAATATGAGAGTTAAGAGTTCAAAAAGACTGACAACTAAATGATGTTAGTTGAGGGGCGCTTGGGTGCCTAACGGGTTAAGTGGTGATTTCAGCTCGGGTCATGATTTCATGGGACTTGAGATCAAGTCATGTGCCGGGATCCCTGATTATCAGGGTATCTGCTTGAGAGTCTCTTTTTCCCTCTTCCTTTGCCCCTCCCCCTGTCCCTCTCTCTTGCAAAATAAAATGTCTTTTTTTTTTTTTTAATGATGTTGGTTGATACCTTAATATGGGAAGCCAGAGTTGAGGACCAAGAGCCCAAAGCCAGTGCTGTCCTTAACTGTATCAGCTGTCTTTGAAAGGGCTGTGTGGGGTTTTACCGACAAATCAGAGTGTTGTCAGACCTGCAGAAAATGGGCTTTGCTACAGAAATGGTGCTGAATGTGTCACCCATTTCCCTTTTCTGAAGGGCTTATTTCCTCAGGTGCCATTTCCAGAAATGGCTCCACTCAAAAGCTTCCTCTCCCCAGGTCACCTGGTTCTTCTGAGATGGCTTCAGCCATTGACTGCTTGCTGCCAGGGTCCATGAAGCCAGGCTCTTCCCCTGGGAGTCAGGACAGCTCTGAAGGGCCATCCCAGCCCCAGAGATCACAATGGGTTTCATTGAAATTGTTTCACAGTGTACCTTATTCCCACCTGATCCTGCTTCCTTCCTTTCCCCTCTCTTCCATGCATGTTGAACCTAAAAGTGCTTGCCAAGTAATAAACTTCCAGCACACCTATCTCTGTCTTTGAGCTGGCTTCCCCAGAGCCTCCTTTTTCCCCCAGCTTTTTTGAGACATAATTGACGTGTAATATTGTGTAGCGTTGAGGTGTACAACATGTTGACTTGATACACTTACATATTGCAAAATGACTGCCATCAGAGCCTTTAGCTAACACCTCCATCACTTCACATAATTACCATCTCTTCTTTTGTGGTGAGAACATTTTAAGATCTACCCTCTTAGCAACTTTCAAGTATATAATGCATTATTATTAACTATAATCACAGATCCCCAGAACGTATTCATTTGGAAACTTGTATTCTTTGACCAACGTCTCCCTTTTTCCCCCACACTGCAACCCCTGGTAGCCATCCTTCTGGTCTCTGTTTCTATGGGTTCAGCTCTTAGATTCCACATATAAGTGATATCCTACAATATTTGTCTTTCTCTCCCTGACTCATTTCATGACCCGAGCCAAAGGCAGAGGCTTTAACCCACTGAGCCACCCAGGGGCCCCAAGAAGGAACCACTTTTAACTATTGCTTGTATTTCCTTCCAGAAAGGCCCTTTAAGTCTGCAACCACATATACATACATGTTATATATTTTTTTACCACTGAGAGTGTACTATGTAAGGGTTGTGCAACCTGATTGACTTCATTTAAATACATTCTGTGTATCTTTTCATATCATTACAGATTTCTGCAGAGTGGTTCCATATTATATCATTGTATAGATAAACCATAATTTTTTTAACCAGACTTTCCTACATGAACAAGTAGGTAGTTTTCGGTTTCCTCTTTCACAAATAATATTGCAGGAAACATCCTTGAACGTTATCTTTCCCCATTTCTGCGGCCTATCTATAGCATAAATGTTAGAAATAGAATTTGTAGATCAAATATTGTGAGAGTTAAAAAAAATTTTTAAGACATTGTCACATTGCTTCCCTAAAAAGCAGCCCCAATTTAAATTCCAAAAATTCCCCAAATCAATGCAAGAGAATGCCTCTTTCCTCACACCCTCAGCAGCTATGGACATAACAAACATTTTAGTCTTTGCCAATAACAATAGATGTGAAATATTATTTCACAGGTCCCCTGCAATCGCATGGGGTGCCTTTGTATGAATTTTAAAAAGGTGTCCCCGTGGGTGAATGAATTTTAAAAATTCTTTGCGCCACCCTTACAGTCCTTCAACGTTTTAAGTAGACAGAAGCCAGGCCAGAACATGGAGTTTGGCACTGAGAACTTCACATTCACCCTACTCCCTTCCTTGACTAGTCACATTTGCATAGCGCTCAAACTGAGCAACTGTGCATGCAGGGCTGAAAACACATTGTTTGAAACTGCTTTTCTTTAACTATGAGTCTAGTCCATACAACCCTCAGTATTTTTATTGGCCATTTATTTTTCATTTTTTCTTTATGGAGAGCTATTCTGAGTAGCTGAAAACCCATCAAGGCGCTATTTTCATAAATCTGGTGATATTGCAATGGCACAGATGACTAGTAAATAATATGATTTGGTAGTTGACGTACTGTATGAAAACAAGTCCTGTCTACCTTTTGTTGTTCCGGGCCATTAGCTCATTAACCTTAACTAAAATTGTATATCCAAATGTATGAAGTAATTCCTAGGTACTTGCCCTCTTTTAAGAGCACTAGAAATAATGATCATGATAACAGATATCATTAATTCAGTGCCTAGGATACGGGGAGCCGATGAGGAGGCCTCACACACTCACTAGCTGTGCCAAACCTATGGCACACATTCTGAAGTCTCATTGATTCTAGTCTGGCTTCTGCTCTCTGCCTCTTACAAACTGGGCATCTTGGATAATTTACTTCACCTCTCAGAAACTTAGTCTCCTTGCCTCTAAAATGGGGCTAACAATAGCACTACCTCCCTGATGAGGTTAAAGATTAAAAGATATAGTATATGAAAAACACTTAATATGGTGCCCACTATCTAGTATGTGCTCAACTAGGGAGCACTGTGAGCTGTGTTGACTGTGTGTTGTACACACATTATGTGGCTCCTGATTTAACCTAACGAACTCCAGTGATTCCCTTCCACCTGCACAATAATGTTATTTTTGAAACTGTTCCTTAGAAATGTAGAGGCACCCAGGGGCTGCCACAGGGAAAAGGACCATGAGAGAGAGAAGTCCAGTAAGGCTTCTAGACCCTACTCTTCAATCAGAATTGTTCCTCTTTCAGCAGTCTCTTATGCTGTGGTTCCAAATAAAACTTAACTTGAAGAAGAGTTTCTTTTTTTTTTTTTTTAAGTGAAACTTACCCTGAGCCACGGGAAATCCTGGTTTTCAAGGTTTTCCATAGTTTGTTCTTAATCTGCTTTCCCGGACTTATCTTCCTTGATAGCTACAAACTTATCCTATTCACTATAATGGTTTGTTTGCTGCTGCAAACAATTCGATTACTTATTGCTTAGCGAAGTTCCCTCTGTCATTTATCTTAGTATTTCCAGAGACTAGCAGAGGATCTGACACCTAACAGACATTCAGTTAATAGTCATTAGATCAATAAATAAATCAGCAAATGAATCCTCCTTTTCAGTTAAATTTGTCTCCTGGACACCTCTCAAATGTGTCTTGTGTCTCTTTCCTGCCCTTGTCCATGAAAATTCCCTTGTCTGGATGGCTTCTCACCATCTCACCTCCACCAAATGCTTAATTCAATCTTTAGGACTAAAATAAAATGGCATGTTTCTTATAAATCCAATCCTCCTATTTGGAAAACCTCCTTCCTCTCAACTCACCTGGTTTATGAGTTGCCTGTAAACTCACTTAGTGTTTTAACCTGGATTATTTTCTATCAGCATTATCTGTGTATCTTATCTTCCTATTGTAGAGAGCAGTGACTATGTCTTAAAGTATTTTTTGCCTTCATTGCTTAGCCTTGTCTCATACATAGTATGTGCTCAATAAACATGTGAGGAATGGATTAACAAATAAATGTTTGATCCCTGGATAGCCCAGCCAGCATACCCCCAGAAAATGGGAGTCATATAACAAGAAGTGAGAGTGAGATGTTTCTCAAAAGTTTCAAACACCAGACTCTTGGAAATGAATATTCATGCTTCCAGGGCAGACAGATGAGGAAATCCTCAATTCCATACCTACCAAGTGACAACTTTATAGAATTATAGCAATGTGAGGTTAAGTTTAGGTCACAAAGCAAAAATAAAAGGCAGTACTTTTTTACTCTCTATTAACCACCTGGTAAATTAATATGTTTGGAGAGAAATCCCTTCTTTCTGCATCCCCTGTGAGGTATGAGTTACATGGGCAATGTCAGCATCATGGAGAACAGTGCTTCAAACATCTACTCCTTCGTAACAAACCATCCCAAAACATGGTAACATAAAATGTTGATATGTTACATCTCACAATCCTATGTGTTGACAATCTGGGCTCCTGTGCTTCAGGCTCAGCTGGGGTCACTTATGTGGCTGCAGTCTTCTCACCACCTGCCTGAAGCTGGAGGGTCCAAGATGGTCTCACTTAGTGTCTGGCAGTTGGTGCTGGCTGGCTGTCGGGGCCCAGTGGCTCTCCTTCATCTAGGCTAAACCAGGCTTCCACACAGCACTGAGTGTCTCAGGGTTTCAAGACCGTAAAGGCAGAAGCTGCAAGGTCTCTTAAGGTCTAGGTTCTGAAATTCACATAGCATCGCTTCTATCACATTCTGTTAGTCAAAGCAAGGCACAAAACCAGACCAAGTGGTGGAAAATTAGACTCCATTTATTGATGGTAAGAACAGCCAAGTCACATGGCAACGGGGCATGGACATTAGGAGGTGCCATTCCTCCAGGGGCCGTGATAATGACCTCCCTCAGGCAGCTCTATACACTTCATTAATGTCGCTCATCCCATTTATACCCCCCATTATTCTAGGGAGTGAGAACCCCCTGAGTATTTTTTGTCAAGGAAGATTAACTTCTGTGTTTTCCTTATTAAAGAAAAAAATAATACCGGCTTATAGGAGAACATTTAGAAATCTTATCAAAGCAAAGGAAAGAAAATAGCCATCACCCATAATCCCACCACCCCAAAAATAAGCATTGTTAAGATTAAGCATATATCCATCCAGACTTTGTTCCAAAATATTGGTAATAATATATATTCTACATAAACTGCATATAATTGTACACTTTCTTACCAGGCACTGTGCTATGAAGTTTGCATAGATTACCTCGTTCCACATTGACCACAATTGCATGAGATGGATACTATCCTTATTTCCATTTTACAGAAGAGGATATTGAGGTTTAGATGTGTTTGCTAACTTGCCTGATGTCACACATATACATGCATGAATATATACATATCTCATAGTATTGTAAACTCCCTTTCTTGATGTAATTTTATGTAATGCAAATATCCTTATTAGATAGCTTTTGAATGGACTAAATCAAAATGGAAAAGCAACAGTGACTTTATAATATTTGAGATTTGGGTTCCTGGCTGTGACTGCTTCTTGAGTCTGTCAGGTGGTTGCAGATTAGAGCAAAATAATGGCATATGCCCTTCACAGCAAGGCACTAGCTGAACTTTTAATCTTTTATAAGAGCCTCAAGGCTCGATTTTAGCAAAGTTGGTTGGAGGAGAAAATAGCATCAGACTTTTCTGAATGTTATGACACATTTCCTCAAAGCCCAGCAGTGGGAGTACAAAGTTGGAGCATGTCCATTCCTCTGAAGAGTCAAAGAGCAGGAAGTGACAAGCATCATGAAGGACCACGGTGAAACCCAAAATCTTTCCAGGATATAGAATGTTTGTTTTTTGATACCAGGTATTAAGTTTCGTTGATCATCTAGTTCTCAGTAAATGAACGTGTCCAAAGGCAATTACATGTGCCTTATATTTTCATCTTTATTGTCTAAAATTTGTATATTCTAGGGTAAAAACTGGCAGGGATTTGTGGTAGGTAGGAGGAAGTGGCAGGAGGAAATGTTAGAGAAGAAGAACTCAGCAAGGTCCCTTTTTACATGAAATCGTAGATTAATAACAGAAGATGTGAACATAAGAAATATAATATGAGAAGCAATATAAATGTACAAAATAAAATTAAGTACTTTACAATTACTTTGTAAGTTTAGTGTTCATTTGTTCTTGTTTGTGAGAGGATGACTAATCAATGATTCATCTCAATTCTCATCCATCAGAAATAAAAGATTCCGCGTACTTTGCTGGAAGGACTTTTTAAGATTAAGTCCTTTAATCCAATTATGAAAATTGTGCTCACAGTTCTCATTTCCAGCTAGCAGTATAATAACAGAGATAAATTTATAAACAAAGCATTTACTAATAAAGAATAAAAATTTGTATAAGTCCGATGTAGCTTTTCACTTAGCACATACCATTGTGTTTTCACCTTTTGTGGAAATGCACAGAAAGAATAAACCAATTAGAATGGACTTTCCATATGCTGTTGGTTATGCAACCCTCCTGTGGTTATTAACCTTTAGAAATGAGAAACCTTCGATTCCTGAATTTCTCTTTCATAATACTATCACATGCCTAGGGCACCTGGGTGGCTCAGTTGGTTTAGTGTCGGCCTTCGTCTTAGGTCATGATCCCAGGGTCCTGGGATCAAGTTCCACATCGGGCTCCTTGCTCACCAGGGAGCCTGTTTCTCCCTCTGCCTGCCACTCCACCTGCTTGTGCTCTCAATCTCTCTGACAAACAAATAAATAATCTTTACCAAAAAAAAAAAAAAAAGGAAAATCAATAGTGTTTCTCTGCATCATTGATGCTAACCAGAAAATGTTATAATAAAAAAACTCTTTGTCAACCACAATATGCAAATGCAATTTCAACCAAAATCCCAGTCTCATTATTTGTGGAATTTGACAAGATCAACCTAAAGTTCATATGGAAATACAAAGGGACAACAATAAATAATTATGCAGATCAACATGAAGGGATACTCACACTATTAGATATCAAGACTTGTAAAATCATAGTAATTAACACAGCATGGCCTTGACCCAGAGACAGACAAATAACCAAGGAAATAGACTAAAGAGCCTATTAAACAGACCCCTGCATAAACAGACACTTGATATGTGTATCACCATCAATGGAATAGAAAAAAATGAACCACTCAAGAAATGGTGTTGGGTAATCAGCTATTTTTATGGGAAAAAATAATGTTCTTACATTACATCACACACACACATTATTACAGGTGTATTAAAGACTTAAAAAAATAAAAAGCAAATCTTTGAAACTTTCCAAAGGAAGTACAGAAAAAAAATGTCATTGTGACCTTGAGGTAGGAAAGGATTCTTACACAAAGCAGAACAAAACTGATCAATTTAAACTTCCATTATAACAAGGATAATTTAAACAAAGAAAAACGATAAGCTACAGGTCTGGGGAAGGTATTGCAGGAAGTGTAACTGATTAGATTCCAAAATGTATAAAGGATTCCTACGAACCACTAGGCTAATGAGCTCCACTATCACCATGGGTAAAGGATAAGAACAGGGACTCACAAAAGAAGAACCCAATGACAAACGAGCATTTGAAAAGATGCTCCGTATCACTCGTCATCAATAAAATACAAATTGAAGCAGTGATTCCACACCATCAAACTGGCACAAAAGCTTTAAAAGCAGACAAAACTCAGTGTTAATCAGGATGTAGAGCAAGGGAGATTCTCAAACACTGATCCGTAGTGAAACTTGGTGGGCAGGGGGGAAGGGGGGTGGTTGATGGAGATTCCAGAGTTCTGATTCTGCCATTTTATTTTTTTTAAGGATTTTGTTTATTCATTTGACAGAGAGAGAGAGAGAGAGAGCATACATAAGCAGGGGGACCAGAAGGCAGAGGAGAAGGAGAAGCAGGCTCCCCTCCTCTAAGCAGGAGAAGCAGGGAACCCGATCCTGGACTCGATCCCAGGATTCTGAGATAATGACCTGAGCCAAAGGCAGCTGCTTAACCAACTGAACCAAGTAGCCCCCGCCCCATTCTGCCTTTTTAAAACATGGCTTCATGGCCCCCGCAGCTGGGGAAGACAGCACAAAAAATTGCCATTTTTCTATGCTTACCTTGGAAGAAATACACACCACATCTGCTTATAGCCCATTGGCAGATCTAGTCTCACGGTACCAGTCTAACTGCAAAGGAGGCTGGGAGATGCAGACCATTGTGTGCCTGAGAAGAGGAAAACACAACAGGATTTGATAAACACGTGGCGTTCTCTCCACCACATTTCACAAAATATTAAAATTTCATGAAACTTCGTGGTAGATAGATGTTAATTGTATTATTCTTCATATTCTTTACTTTCACGGTTTTCAAATTTTTCTTAAAAGGAGGAAAATGAAAAGAGATGAAACCATCTGTCTAGGGTTGGAGAGCTAATAACATTGTGAATTGGCCAGAACTGTCTCAAAGAAACTCTTCTTTCAAGAGTCAAATCCAGATACTGTGAGATTCATTTAAGAAATATTTATTGAGCTCCTATTTTATTCTTGCCCTTGAGGAGAGTGGAGTCCAAAGTTAAAGGAAACAGATAATAAACAAATTATTGCAATACGTGACAATTATTACAATGGGATGTGAAGAAAAGTCTGTACAAAGGGCTCCTGACCATTATAACCTGGTCACATAATCACTGGAAACTTCTTCATAATGATTTTGATTCCCAGTAAGTTTTAAAATGTGTGCTAGCGGTGCCTGAGGTCAACGTAATCTTCGGTTATGAGAGCTGAATTTTTCTGGAGAGTTATTTCAGGAAATTCCTGAAATAAAACTTTACCACAAACTCCACCCGATTCATACTCAGCCTGCAGAGACTTGTTAGGGAAAAGCTGCAAGAATAATATATACAGTTTCCTTTGACCTTTTGTCTTCAAATAAGCTCTTCAATCTTGCATGTAAGAGCAGAATAGAAACAATTCCCAATGGAAAGGGGGATTGTTCCATTTATTAATATTGAAGTCCTGTGCCTCCTTGGAGCAACTAGACTGATAGCTGTCAACACCTAGCTCACTCGGGGAAGTCAGAGTATGGGGTGTTAGGCTGGCTCAGTTGGAAGACCATGTCACTCAATCTCGGAGTCGTGAGTTCAAGCCCCAGGTTGGGTGTAGATTACTCAAACAAATTAAAAAAAAAAAAGGCTAAGCGTGTTTCCCAGACCGCCTTCCATGACCAAGTACACACTTGCTTCTGTTACCTTCTCTCCTTATGTTCTCCTCAGTGTAGTTTAAGAATATTGCCATAAAATATACAGTTATGTCTTTCCAGTGAGTTCCACAATCTAGTCCATTCACTCATTCAACACAAATGTTTGAGCTGGGGGGTCGATGATTGGCAAAACAGACATGGTCTTTGACCCCATGGATCTTATAGTCCAGCTGGGGAAGTAGGCATTAATCAAACACGCACACCAGTACAGCAAAGGCAATATCATCGATAATATTGTAATAATGTAACGATGATAGTGACAGTTGGTAAGTACACTTGTCCATGGCGAGTTTAGGGTAATGGATAGAATTGTAGAATTGTTGTGCACATAAAGCTGACAGAACACTGTATGTCGGTTATACGACAATTAAAAAAAAACAAGCACACCAAAAATTATTCTCATATATGGATGAGTTATGAAGAAAAATAAGGAGTGCTGTGAAGGGGAATAGAGACCACTAGGGATTCTAATTTAGACCGGAGGGATTATCCCAGTCTGGGGTAATGAGTGGTAAAGTCTTGGGTGAAGGCCATGGGAGCGGAAAGTCTATATATTGGCGATACCTTCTGGTGGCCAAATTGATAGGACCTGGTAATGGTATTACATATGTATGGTATTACATATCATAGATACGTAAATGGAAGGAGTCAGAAGTCCAAGATGACTCCCAGGCCCAATCCTCAATATAAATATTTCCCTCAAATTGTTAGAATGCTTTCTCATCTAGTTTTACAAAAATGCCCGTATTTATCATACATTGTATTCCTCACATCGATGTCCGATCTTTGGACTCAGGTTATTTCCCTACCAGGCAGGGAAGTCATCAGGATATCAGCCACCTGTCATTTTGCTGTGCTCTGTGTCCCTTGCACTTTTTTCCCCCTGTAGCTAGGATAATGCCAAATTCCGAGAAATACAGGGTTTCACCCCCTCCCATTAGTTTCTGCAGTTATTTTATACTTTTTAAGAATTTTAAATTTATAATTACTCATCTAATGTTAATAGATTACCGATCTATTTGTATTTAATTACTAATCTAAGATATTAATAATAGAGGAAACTGGCTGCAGTGTATGTGGGAACACTATGTCCCCTCTTTGCAACTTTTTTATAAATCTAACACAATTTTCAAGTTACGCATTTATTTAAATATAAAAAATAAGATTGGTTTATGGATAGGGGAATGGATAGATCAGCAATTGTGTGATGAAAAAATATAGTAAAATATTACTGATAAGATCTAGTGCTGCACATGTAAGTATTCACAAGCTTTGCTCTATGTTTGAAAAAAATCATTGTAAAATATAAAATGAATATAAAAATTCATTATAAAATATTCATATAAAATAAAATATAAAATGAATATAAAAAATTCATTATAAAATATTCATATAAAATAAAATAAAAAATATAAATTCATTATAAATATAAAATATGGATGATAGAAATTCATTATAAAATATAAAATAAAGAAAATAGGCTCATGTAATTAAAAGCAATATTATTAATTTTTTTTGTGCTGAAATTTGTCCTTTTCCCCCTTTCTTATTTTTTTACCAGCATGATTATAAAAGTTCAAAAGAAGAAAATTTTCAAAAAATTTTTTAAATAAAAGAGAAGAAGAAAATTTTCACTTCTGTCACTTTTCAATTTTGTCACTTTTCATTTTGTTTCATGATTATTATTGAAAATAATTTTGTCATACAAAAGGATGTTTAGAAATTGTCCCCTCTGGGTTCCTACCCGCTGGAAATCACTAGATATGCTACTGCTGAGATCAAGCGAGAGTGGGTCCCCAGGTTGTCCCCCAGCCCAGCTCCTGTCCTGGGGTAAGTCTGTGAGGGAGGGAGGTCAAGTCTGTGAGTATGGTTAGGCTGGGCTGGCCTCCTCAGCGGCTTCTGCTCTGCCCTTGGGGCAGCAAGGACACCTGCAAAATAAAACTGGGCACTTTTGGCCCAGACATTAGCTGCCTCAGACCCAGACAGAATCCCAGGGAGCTGGACCTGAGCCAGTGGCGACACCTGGTATCTGGGGAAAGAGCCAGAGAAACACGATTTTGTAGGGGGATCCCAACATGATCCCCGTTATGGGCAAGCCAGGAAATGCGGGTTAAAGCTTCAGCAGCACCTTTATGTTTTCTAGGCAAATTGTTTGAGGACAACAGTAAAAAGCATTAATATTTTGGTGCCTTTTATAACTCATCTGGCTTATTTTCAACACCCTCTCTCCACCTTCTCAACTTGTATAATGAGGAATTAGGTATGCAGACCGGGGGTCCACTGGGGCCTCCCTGCCCATTTCATCTTTGGCTCAATTTCCCTGGTTTTCTGAAGGTTTTCAGGGTACTTACGTTCTCTATGGCCTGGAGCTTTACCGTTCCATAATTAGGACTCTATTTTGTCACACATGAACCTAGACATGAAACCCTGCCACGTCTTCACTTAAGACTTCAGAGGACTGGGCGCCTGGGTGGCTCAGTGGTTTAAGCCTCTGCCTTCGGCTCAGATCATGGTCTCAGGGTCCTGGGATCAAGTCCCGCGTCGGGCTCTCTGCTTGGCGGGGAGCCTGCTTCCTCCTCTCTCTCTCTCTGCCTGCCTCTCTGCCTACTTGTGATCTCTGTCTGTCAAATAAATACATAAATAAAATCTTTAAAAAGAAAAAAAAAGACTTCAGAGGAGTGATGGGGGCGGGGGTGTGGCCGGGGTGGTTACATGGTAACACAGATGACTTCAGGTGCACAGCTCCACTCACTAGAAAGGCCCAAGTGGCCAGGCTGCTGTCACCACATCCTGGACTTGCTTCAAAGCTAGAAACCATCTCAGTCCCCTGAAAGGGGCTGAAGCAGCGTTCATGAATGTGGAAAACGCTGCCCAAAGAACCCTAATGGCTTACCAGGTTCTGTGCTTCTTTCTTAGTAATGGAAGGGAAGAAATGCAACAATCTGTCCTTTACTTTGGGGGAACGTCTCAGTACAGGCCAGCCTCTAGACCCCTAAACATTTCACAGATACAGCAGAACCTTGGATCTCCACCCTCTGAAAGACAAGGATCTTACTGAGGCCTTCAACTTACTCTTCTGGCTCACCAGTGTGATTAATATGGTTTCATTGATAGAACAGACCAATTGGAAGGGATATTTTCTTCAAGCTTCTAAGAGTCATCCCAGCAGCGTGGTGACACCATCTCCTGGGGCCCTTGCCAGGGTGAACTTCTGTGTCATGGGAGAATGCTCTTACCAGCAAAATCTTCCTTATTCAACTTCACTTTCTCTGCCCCCTCCTTAACCCTGCACTCGGGATCTACACACCCTCTTCTACTTTTGCTCCTTTGAGGCATTGTCTGGTTTCCCCTTTAGCAGGCCTGTCGGTAATGTTGGACCGAACCCTTGTTATCAGTTTGGGGGTATGAGATGGGGGTTGTGCAGGGGGTTAAGATCCTCTGAGGGAAAATGGTATTTTCCCATAAGGCAAAAATCTCTGTACCAACTTCAGAAGTGAAGAGTGCTAAATTTTAACTTGGAGAGTGGGCCCCTTTTACAGCCCAGAGGATTCGGGAGGAAATCTGGGGAGTCAAGATTTGCAAGAACATCAACCCATGTGTCCTTACCCCATATCTCAGGATCTCATTCCTTCTTCATTAAGGGCATGACTTTGGCATAGCTAACTCGCTAGGATTGAGAATTCTGTCTTCACTGCGGCTCAGCTACCTTACACATTAAGTTCTGGGCCTCAGCCTCACAAGGTCTGGCCTCTTCAGTTGGTGATTAATCACTCCCAGGCTTTCTTGTCTCTCTCAGTGACCAGTAACAGCCATCCCATCCACTGTCCTTCCATCACTACCTTCCCTGAAGCTCCAGATCCCTCAGAGGCCGAACCCTCCAGGGCATTGCCTCCTGGTGGCATTCCAGCCCAGCTCACCACTGCTAAAAATTTTCCTATGGTACCTCTAACTTATCAGGGACCCTGCCTACCACCAGTGAAGGCTTCTTATTACCCTCCAGTCTGTAGGTGACCCATCTCCAAAATCTTATTTTAGAATGTGTTTCCCAGGACCACACCACCTCCATACCAACTACTGGAAGGCAGGATCTTCCCCATTCTCAGACTCTGAGATTTGCTTGTAGGGGTATATTAGGGAGTGCTTTCCGGATCTGCTACCCTGAGGGAGAAGTTGAGTTGAAGGACAGTTGGAGCAGAGGTCTCTGGGTCTCTGGGCCACAGGGAGCTCTGGAGCTGGGATGGTCAGTCAGAGGTGTCCTGAACTGAGGATTGAGACCATGTCAGTGAGTTACTGCTCCTGAGGACAGGACGTATTTGGAGTGAGACAGCTTCCTGAGTGGGCTGACGCTACCAACAGCTGGTGAAATGAGTGTCTTCGTTCTGAAGTAGAGATCTGGGGGTACACCATGACATCTACTACAGATAAATGACCAAGGCCAACCAGGAGTAAGAGATAGCCCAGAACATGGGAATATCAACACTAAAACTGAACCAGTCCTAAATGAGCTTGGACATCTGGTTGCCCTACAGCTCCTGACCTCAAAATACTAATGGGAGCTGCAAATTTACCCACTACGATTTTCTCTGTGACAATAAATGTGTATCTGTGGAATAGTCATCAGCAGTTAAGATGCTGGGCCATTGGATGAATTTTCAAGGGGGTAGCTTAGCTACAAAAGGGTGCTAGAGTATTTGTGATAATTTGACTTATAATCTTCAGGGGGCAAGTCATGGAACAGGAATATCCACCTCTCTTATGTTAGGCCCCTGATAGAAAAACACACTAAAAGTTGCTCAAATAAGGCCACTCTGAGGAAATAAAAGTTAGTATCAGAAAAACTACAAACGTCCTAGATGTCTTGACACCATGTCAGCTAGCAAAAGCACCAGAAAAACCTGGGGTTCTTCTCATTGCAAATGCAGAATCCTACCAGCAGAAATGCTGATTTGGCATCTCTAGGGTGAGGGTAGGGGACCGCAGGGAGCCGCCTTTTAAATGGGCTTCATCGGGATTCCAGTGCAAGTGACATTAGATCATACTTTAAGAGACGCTGTACTGTTTCTACTATCCCCTCCCTTTCAGCCCGTTGGTTTATCATCAATGACATTTTTAAGTCTCTAGCAAGTCAGGTTGCCAGGTACAATACAGGATAGCTGGTTAAATTTGCATTTCAGATAAACAATAACTTCTTAATGTAAATATGTGTTATGATAATATATAAAATAATATAAAAGTATAATATCAATATGTTATAATAAATAGAATATATGAATAATATTATAAGTTATATGATTAAATTAAATGGTATGGAATATTATAGTATATTATGATAAAATATAAATTATGAATAATAAGAAATTATTCAGTATTCATCTGAAATGCAAATTTAACTGGGCACCCTGCATTTTTATTTGCTAAATCTGCCAACATGGCTATCAAGGGAATTCTCAAACATACAGAAGTAAAAGGAATAGTAGAACAAACCCACATATAACCATCACTCTGCTTGGACAATTATCAACATTTCGCCCCAATTGTTTTTTCATTTAGTTTTTGTGCCTATCATTCTATTCCATGCTGTGGGGGGGAATGCAGAAAAAAACTCGTGTCCTTAAATAGATTACCTTCAAGTGGGGGGAACGCAATGAACATTCCTAAAATAACTAGTAAAGAAATTAGTGTTAAAGTCTATAATGCCTACTGTAAGGAGCACAGGAGGCTGGAGAAGGGAGCATCACTGTTGACAGGAATGGTCTTGGATGAAACAAGCCCAGAGCTGGGATTGTGTAAGGCCCAGTAAAAGCTGTTGAATAAAGATGAGATGAGCAGGCTTTCCAGGTAAGGTAACAGCATGACCAGATTGTATTCACTTGGCTCCATAAAAGTCTCTCTCCATTTGAAAGTACTTACTGCTCCCCGCCCCCACCCCCACCCCCAGGCCTCACACTTTAATCATCAGGGCCCACAGCAGCTGTCACCCATCAGGCTAATATACACCAAGCCCTACTGCAAATTACCTCATCAGAACCGATTAGCCCTTGAATGTGTCAGCACAATGGCTGTTCAATCTTCTCTGGATGACTTGTTAATTAACCTCTGCAATATGCTGTCTTTGACATCATTGGGGAGTTCAGTTTTTTCTTGATTGAAAGTAGCCCTGGGGAGAATTATAAATTGATAAGAGAAACAAAATTCTATTCAGATGCCCAGCTTTATGATCATGCTTATGAAACATCCTGGCTACTTGAGCCTATAGGCATAGGTCCAATAATTAGGAAAAATTCAGGGTGATGCTGTAGCTCATATCTTGAATTGCATTAGCATTTGAAATGGTCTATTTTCTTATGCATGTGTTAATGGCACAAAATCTAGGGTCATACATTTAGTAAATTTTTGCTTTTTAATTCCTCTCAACTTCAAATACCACTAATTCAAGTACTAGGGATGAAAACTTGAAAAAATAGTTTATTGAAATATAATATAGATACAGATCAGGATACATAACCAGTATCCCCAGGAGCCCCCTTCGCACTCCCGTTTGGAAAGTGACCCCCTCCACCCAAACAATAGCCACTATCTGTACTTCTAACACCACAGAGGGGTTTTGCCTAGTTTTGTACTTTATATAAATGGAATCATACAGTATCTGCTTTCTTTTGTATCTGGCTTCTCTCAATCACTCAACACTACCTTTGCAAAATTCAAGGGATGCTAATTTTACAATGACTTTTGTTATGAAATAGATAATATGTACCCCACATTAAAAAATTGGAGAACACACGATTGCTTTTCATTAGCTTTAAAATGACACATGTGCTTGTGCACAATTTATTTGATCAAGGTTATAAGCTTTTATAAAGGTCCTCAGCAAAAAGAAACGTTCTCATTTCTTTTTTGATATTTTTATTAATCCTCTTATCCTGGCCTAATATTATGTCTGTTATCCCATTTCTCCAAAATTTAATCCTTAGCCAGCCCCAAGTGCCTTACCATCTTTGCAGCACCTTTATAATGAGAAGAGAAATACAGGAATAAGATGCAGTTTATTTTTCAGCTGGTGTGCTCGCTGGTAGCTGGTGGCCATTAGGAAAGTAGTTATGTTGCCAGCTCTGCCCCTGTAAGGACATCTGTCATCTGTCAGAGTGATACTCTGGGACTTTTCTCAGAAGAGTGGGTGTGTGCCCAAGAGTTGCAGTGAAGAAGCAAGGTTGGGTTGTTCGTGCTCACCTTATTATGAGCATGAGTTCAGCTGAAAATAGCCCACTTATCTCATAAGCCACCCAGTAAATAAGGGAACCTCCACTCTTAGCAAAATGCTGTGTGGATTTGTGGCTTGAATGATCAGGCATAATGTAGTGCACAGATAACCGTCACAGAAATTTACATACTATTAGCCACAAATTATACCCAGTGTTGCTCTGAGATAGACATTCTTTTTTTCAGTTTTTAAAATTATTGTAAAATACACATAACATAAAATTTAGCCTCTTAATCATTTTTAAGTGTTCAGTTCAATGGTATTAAGTACATTCATTCACATTTTTGTGCAACAATCACCACCATCCATCTCCAGAACTCTATTCATCATGCAAAACTGAACCTCTGCAGTGTTAAATAATAATTCCCCATTCCCCCTCTTTCCCGTCTCTGGCAATCACCATTCCACTTTCTTTGAGATACAGACTTTTAAAAAAATTACAAAATACAAAATTCTTGCTCATGTACTCAATCCTGGCTCTGGGGACCCAAGTTTTCCTTATAAGAAGGTCGTTCTCTGCTCTCCAGGATGAACTCCAGCCCATTATCTTTTCCTCTCTTCATCCTTGCAAAGGTCATCACCCTAACCTCAGGATTCCCTTTGGCATCTCAGACCATTTGTGCAGGTAGGAGGAGTTCCTTGTTTTAAATTTAAGGACTTAGAGTGTATCTCACCCTCAGCCATCTCTTGTTGTCATTTCTGGTTCTTCTCATTCTAGAGTGTTCCAGTGAGTTGCATGCTGGTTCACACCATGCCTCATGCTGACTTAGGAATCTTCTTCAAAGTCCATGAGGCAGGATGGGCTGTGAGTGACTCTTTTCTCACACTAGGTAATTTCTGACCTGTTTTATGATTCAGTCCCTCACCCCTTATGTCTTGAGCCACCTCACCTTGCCTAACCCAGTGGCCCTTCTTAAAAGAAGACCTACCATCAGGGACTTTTAACCATAGCTAGTTGAAAAAGTCAGCAAATAAACTCTGCAAAATTCAGCCATAAAACTGGACAAAATTGACTAGAACAATTATTTCAGTATTCTGAGAATCGATGAAAAGCCCACAACAATCTGAAAAGCACGTATGTTTGGACTTGAGGGAAGAATGGTGGGTGTCTGCGGCATTCTGGCCTGGGGTTGCCCCCGTTCCCTCCCTGTCCCCAAGCCTGGGTTGGCCAGTGTCGATGATGTTCTGGCAGAACAGGTCACGAGTACCAGCACTACCTCTGCCATGATCAAAAGGGTTCATCAGTTTGGTCTGCCCTTCCTGCAGGGAAACTTGAAGAGCTCCAGAGATGTTAATTACGTGGGCTAGTACAAAAGACTATAGTTATCTTGTTCTCATGTCTTGTCTTAACTTCTTTAAAAGACATACAGTTATACAAAACAATAATTATAACATTGTATTGTTGGACTTATAGATATGCAAATGTAATAAAAATGACAATAATAACAAAAGGGAAGAGGAAATAGAGGTTTATTAAAGCAAAGTTTCTACATTTTTCTAAAATTAAATTAGAATTGATCTGAACTAGATTATGATAAATTAAAATGCATATTGTAACCCTTAAATTACAATCCTTAAAAAAGTAACTAATTTTTTTTTTTTTCAAAATTAACAAAGTAGGGGCACCTGGGTGGCTCAGTGGGTTAATCCTCTGCCTTCAGCTCAGGTCATGATCTCAGGGTTCTGGGATCGAGCCCCACATCGGGCACTCTGCTCAGCAAGGAGCCTGCTTCCCCCTCTCTCTCTGCCTGCCTCTCTGCCTACTTGTGATCTCTGTCTGTCATATGAATAAATAAAATCTTTTTAAAAAATTAACAAAGTAATTTAAGGATACATTGAAATATTTGACATAAAAAAGCCAGTCAAGGAGGAACAGACGACTGAAAAAAAGAATTGACATGTAGAAAACATACAGGGAAAAATGGCAACTCCAAATCCAACCAAACCAGCAATTGCATTAAATGTGAAAGGTCTAAACACCCCAGTCAAAACGCAGAGATTGTCAGACTGGATAAAAATACACAGTCCAACCATACACTGTCTTTAAGAGAGACCTTAGATTCAAAGACACAGATTGAAATTGAGAGGATGGAAAAGATATACCCCTCAAACAATAATCATTAGAGAACTGGATTGGTTTTATTAATATCAGACAAAGTAGATTTTTTTAAAAGATTTTATTTATTCATTTGACAGAGATCACAAGTAGGCAGAGAGGCAGGCAGAGAGAGAGGTAGAAGCAGGCTCCCCGCCGAGCAGAGAGCCTGACGCGGGTCTCCATCCCAGGACCTGGGGGTCTCGATCCCAGGACCTGGGATCATGACCCGAGCCGAAGGCAGAGGCTTTAACCCACTGAGCCACCCAGGCGCCCCTCAGACAAAGTAGATTTAAAGACACATATTACCGGAGACTAACAGGGACATTTCATAATGATAGAAGAGTCAGTACCCGAGAAAGATAGAACAATTATAAATATATATGCACTTAACAAGTAGGTCTCAAAATATATGAAGTGAAAATGGATGCCTATCCCAGAGTTAACCCAGGTGAAAGAGGCAAAGATAAGGTTGCTGTCTCTCCGTCCTCCCAACTCTGGTCTCCTGCCTGTCCGGCCAAGTTGCACAGCATTTATACTGACATGCTGTAATCACACATTTACTTGTTTGGCTCACTCAGAGCCCCTTTGCCCTTCGCATGCCCAGTATTGAGCACTCTTTAGCATATGCAGTATATTTTAAAAATTAACCAACAACTGACTGGTATTCCAGGCAGAGGGCAAGAAACTAAAGAGAATATGGCATATTCTAGGAACTCTAAGATGTTCCAAATGCCTTCAGTAGCATTTCTGAAACTGAATTCCTTGAGCTGTTAACAGAGTTTAGTGCTCAAACTAAACCCACTGCGTTCCTTTGTTGGACATTCTCAATGTCCATTACTGTGTTGAAATTTGTTTCCATCCTTTCTCAAACCGATTTGACCAGACTTTAATAATATCTTGAAGAAGTGCTCCTCAGAACAGCACTGGGGAGATATGAACCTAGAGAGTAGGATAGCTGTGAAGAGTTGTGGGAGATGAGCCCAGAGGGGTAGGCAGGAGCCAGGCCACAAGGAGCCTGGTAAGAAATGCTAGGAAATTTGAATTTTATTTTTGCAGACCACATAAAGTCATTGAATAATTTTACTTAGACAAGGGAGTATTATTGTGCAACTTGCATTTCATAAGGATCATCCTGGCAACAGCATAGATGATGTATTGGAGGAAGGCCAGGTTCAAGGCAGAAGAACTGGTTGGGAAAGTGGTGGCAGCAGCCCATGATAAAAGCTTAGACTAAGTCTGTGGTAACAGGAGTGAGGAGGAGGGACTGAACTAAGAAAACATATTTGGGAAACAGAATTGACAGGTCTTCATGATCAATTTCATCTAAGGGTGAGAGAGAGGGAGGTATCCATGAAACGTTCTAGTTTTCTGACTTAGACTGTTGGTGGGTGGTGATGACATTCATTTGACAGAGAAGAGATGGGCAGAACTGTGGGGGTAGAGGTTTAGTTTGAGGTACTCAGGAAAGTTCAGTTGGAAATTCAGATGTGAAGCTCCAGAGAGTTCTGGGGTGGATGTGAAGAGGTGAGAGTCATAGAAATACTGGTTCGGTGGAAGTCAGAGGTTTGAATGAGGTGATTCAGAGCGAGTAGGGTGAGAAGGAAGTGAGCAGAGACTGAGCCTTGGAAATCAATATGTGAGAGATCAACAGAGGAAGGATTAACTAAGAAGGAAGAAATGAAGCAGTAGAAGGGAAACCAGGGGCGCGTTGGTGGCTCAATTGGTTAAATGCCTGACTGTTGATCTCAGCTCAGGTCTTGATTTCAGGATCTTGGGTTCAAGTCCCATATTGGGCTCCACACTGGGCATGGAGCATACTTAGAAGAGGAAGAGGAAAAGGAAGAAGGAGAAGAAGGAGAAGGGAAACCAAAAAAAGGATATCAGGAAGCCAAGATGGGATAGGGAAAAAATATGATTAGATCAACAGCAAGTTCTAGAAAATCAGAAAAAAATGAGGAATGGTAAGTAGCCACTGTATATAAGAATGTGAATGGAATTGCTAGCCTTGGGGGAAAGTTCTAGTAGAGGGGTGGAGAGGGGCAAAGTTAGTTGAAAGTTAAGGTAAGCCAGACTGTGGTTAGTTGAATGAGAGGCAAATGTGAATAGTGGACACCTATTACTCTTGCAAGTAGTTCAGCTTTGAAAAGAGAGCAAGAGAACTATAGGGCAGTAGCTCAAGGGGCTGGGGTCCTCAGAGAAGCTGTTTCCTTAAAGGTGGATGGCACTTCAGGAGAGGGGTAGAGCACACTTAATGTGCTAGAGAGAAGCCAGAGGGAGGTGGGGGGAAGGTGTCATCACAGGGGATTGAGCAACGCTACTGAGCAGACAGGAGGAGATGTGATACAGGTGAGGCCCATGATAACAGGCCCAGCAATGTTTTCTGACTCTAGTAGCTTCCCCATCATTTGACAAATATCCTTAAAACAGAACTGTTAAGATAGATTCAGTAAATTAGATAGAGAACTCTTGTTACATATTTTTGTATTCTCTACCATAGCATGCTAGATGGGGCAGATATGCCTATGATTCTTAAAATGTATTAAATCATTCCTCTGATCCAGACTCAACAACATTCTGTTGCTGACAGGGAATGAATGTAGAAACCCATTCAAGTCCTTTAGCATCTAGCTAACGTCACAGGCTGCTCCTTTTTCCACTGTGGCTGTCCTCTCTGGTCAGGATGCTGTGTTGACTTGCCCACAAATGTGCCTGGCTCATCCCGCTTCCTTTGCCCTGCTCCCACCCTATCACAATATTATCCCCCTCTGTATATATAGGGAGACTGAGAATACAATCCCAACCTATCCTAGCCTACAGGACCCTTAGGAATGTGCCATCTGCCCATCTCTCCAATTGGATTTGAAACCACTCTCCCCCATGCCTTCTTTGCTCCTCCAACGGGATAGTATTTTCCTGCCCTCAGACATTCGCCCTGAGTCTGCTGCCTGGGATGCTCTTTCTTTGGCATTTTTTTGTGGCTGGCTCCTTCTCAACCTTCAGGTCTCAGCCTGAATGTCGCTTCATCTCATGTGATGAAAGTCGATCTATGCAGAGTACATCTCGCACCCCATTATGAGCGATCATAATACATTTTTTATTTCCTTCAAAGCACTGAGAACTCTCTCTGCTTATTTTGTTTATTGTCCTTCCCTCCTTCCCCCAACAGAATGGAAGCCCCATGAGGGCTCTTCCCAGTCTGTCCTATCCCCTTCTTGCCCCCAGTGTCCAGTGTAGTGCTTGACAAGTGGTTTATGAGTGTGTTTCATTAATAAACGAACAGCTCCTCCACGCTCTCAAACCCCAGCTTAAATCCCACCTACTTAGTTAATAATAATAATAATAATAATAGCTGATATATATTGAGTGCTTCCTTTGTGCCAGCGGTCACATATGTTATCTTACTTAATGAGTCCCCTCCCCCATTGACCTCCTGTAACTCATACAGTACTTATGAACCAGGACACACATTCTGTGTTTACTTGAAATTTAGACTCCTGCTTTGTTATTTGATATATTATATGCATCACTCTTTTTGCTCCAGTGAAGTGAAAATTGTTAGTGCTCCCCCATAGCACTCAGAATGTTCAAGGTATGCTGAGTGACTAAAGATATTCCCCCCAGGTTATAAGATTCACATAATAAAAGTGTTGATAAGGCGGACGCCTGGGTGGCTCATCTGCCTTCAGCTCAGTTCCACATCTGGCTCCTTGCTCAGCTGGGAGCCTGCTTCTCCCTCTGCTTGCTGTTCCCCCTGCTAGTGCTTTCTCTCTCTCTCTGTGTCAAATAAAAAAATAAAATCTTTTTAAGAATTTAAAAAATGTTGGGCGCCTGGGTGGCTCAGTGGGTTGAAGCCTCTGCCTTTGGCTCAGGTCATGATCCCAGGGTCTTGGGATGGAGCCCCGCATTGGGCTCTCTGCTCAGCAGGGAGCCTGCTTCCTCCCTCTCTCTCTGCTTACCTCTCTGCCTCCTTGTGATCTCTGTGTCAAATAAATAAATAAAATCTTTAAAAAAATTTTTTTAGATGTTGATAAGTTATGTTTATTCTAAACTTCAGACAGACAGAAAATCGAACCCAATATACAAGGGGTCAAACGCCATTCAACCAGTAAAATGTCAAAATGGTCAAGGCTAGATAGTTTGAGGTTTGAGGTAGGAGATATGCAGTTCGAACCCCTCCATTTCCAGAAGAATTTGCAAAAATCTTAACTTTCTAGAAGAAAAATTGTCCAGCCTGGCAAAAGTGCTTGCAAAACCCAGCATTATCTCACACAAAGAAGCGCTGAGGCAGGTTCCTTAAGAAAGTCTCCCAGCATGAAGCATTGGGTTTTGAAATGTCTGCTTTGCTGTGTCATGCAGTCCCAAGCTGAAGTGCCCTCCGGTGTGCATGATCTCAGGAATCCCTTTGCACATGCGGTGGATAGGAGAACCTGGAGTCTATCCTGATGAAGATGGCGGGAGGAAGATCCTCCCAAACTCCTCTAGATTCTTCTGCAGTCTGGAAATTCTGTCCCACATCTCACCGTGGGTTTCAGCTGTAAACTGCTAGTTCAAGTTTTGAGCTCAGATCAAAGGAAACATCCCTGTTCCCCAAGGAATCCACCCTTCATCGTAAAGATGACTTCAGAGGCAATCTACTCTGCTTACCCCCATATGGGGATGGTCCTCCCCAAGGCTCTTAGTAAGCTTGGAGTCCCCAAGGGCTCTTATCGCTAGCGCTCTACCCCTGGGTGAACCACAGGAGTCACTCCTGAAGTCTCAGGCTCTGAGGATGCACAGTAGTGATTTCCTTCTTGGGTTCCACCCTGGAGCAGATGTGTACAATCAGGAAAATGTCACCCGACCTGTCTCTCCTCATCTGATAGGTCAGCCAGAAGCACCAATTCTTCTGGGTGTCCTACTGGATATGCTTTCTTGAAGAGAGATCCCTTCTATTAAAAAAGGTGTCTTCTCTTAATTGTATTTTAAGCTCCATAGAAACAACTGTTCATTGCAATAAAATATGGGCAATGCTGTACTTTGCCAAGGATTCTGTTTTTCACCTTCTTCAGTGGTCAGGGATATAATTAAATGCCAGCATTCCGATGATACACATTTTCCATCCCAGCTGCTTGAAGTTCCTTCTCTGCTAAATAGTTTAGTAATTATCTCTTTGACCACTACCTGCCTCCCCCAGGGAACGGCCTGCCAGGACGACCTCTACTCCTCCTTCCATTTTAGAGTCTCTATAAATTAGGAAGAACTCTTGTCATCTTGAGTAATGTCATGATGTAGCTTATTTATTTATTTATGGGAGTGGAATGTGGCTATCTTTTCTCACTTTAACTTAGGACCACTGGGGACAAGCAACCTCAAGGTAGCCATGATTTACCAGAATGTCAGTTTTTAAAAATCTTTATATGCACAACATCCCAGAGTGTAAATGGAATAAGAGGAAAGAAGACAAAATTTATTGTCATAATTGTGTGGGGCTAGCTTTGGGAGAACCAAGTGCTCACATTCATTCAAGAGCTCACATTTGGATACTGACATGATCTCCAAGTGAGACTGTAGAATCCCAATGTGTGTGTGTGTGTGTGTGTGTGTGTGTGTTAGCAGATCACTCACCAAGTGTAAATAAACATTTAAAATATGCCACAGGGCAATCCTGCTCTTGGTGTTGCGTTTTTTTATTTGTTTATTTAATATATCAGGAACCAACTCCCCCTTACTCCCACCTCCACCCACGCAAGAGCCGGTCCCAGGCTCCTGGGGGGCCTGACTCAGCATCCTACCACCAGCGGGGGACCGGGTGAAAGGGAGACTTGGAGGATGGGGTTTGGGCAGCAGGAATTGCAGAGTCAGGTCCCAGGCCTCAGAGATTCGGGCTCGGTGCTCCAGCGGAAGCCCATGAAGGACGGATGGAGGGACCAGAGGACTGCTTGGACCCCGCAAACGCAGACAGCCGGGCCGCCACCTGCCGGCGAGCTGGGGGCGGGGCCTCGCCGGGCTGGGGCGGAGCGGCGGGCGCGACGGGGCGGAGCCGTGGCGAGGCGCGGGCCGCAGGAGGGCAGGCCCCGGCCGGGAGAGGTGGGTCGGTGGCCGGCCGGGAGCGGTTCCCGCGGCGACTCGGGAGGTGCCCTGGGCCCCCGCGCGCTAGCGCCGGGCGGGGCCGAGGCGCCCGCGGCCTCGGAGCTCCCGGAAGGGCCGGGCCTGCGCGCTCCTGGGGGCCGGGGGCTGGTGGCGGGAGCGCGGCGGGAGCGCGGCGGGAGGGGCTTCGAGCGGGTCTGCTAGTCGTTTCCGTTTTCCTCCTAGTCTGAGGCTCGTTCCCAGACCGGAAGGTGCCAGGGCCGAGCGACGCACAGTCCCACCCACTCGGACCCCCTTGTGTTTGGCCACGCGGGCCCCCATTCCTCCCTAGACCTCGCCCATCCAAGCGGTTTCAGGTTACGCCTGTATGGACACAGCTCCCCAAGGTGAAAAGTTAGCCTTTAGCCGTTTTGAAGTTCGTACCTGGGGGGAAGGAGAAACACTCCCGTGGGGGCAGAGGAGATGCCAGAGGGAGAGCCGTAGGGAACGCACAGGCCCTCACCCAAGGAGTGCTTTTTTGCTCTAGGCCCGTGGCGCGAATTTGCCAGGCCCTGGACCCCTGCTTGTATCCCTCCCGGAGTTCGGCATAGCCACCTGCGAGCGGCTTCGGGGCCATGCCGATTTCACCCTTTAAAAGCATTGCATCCTGATTTTGTGTGTGTGTGTGTGTGTGTGTGTCTCACATTTAGATCCTCCACTCAGTGACGCAGAGCCTTTCAGGGTTGGCTGCGAGCCAAACCCCGGCTTCCCGATGCAGCCCGAATCCAGCCAGTATGAAGAAGAGACCCCTTCCCTCTTGTGGGGCTTGGATCCAGTGTTTGTAGCCTTTGCAAAACTCTACATCGGGGATATCCTGGACTTAAAGGAGTCCCGCCAGGTACCAGGTATGTGGCTGGTGGGCCTGGAGGATGCCAAGGGCTGCACCTGCACCTCACCCTTCTTTCTCCAAAGCTGCAGGAAGCTGGGGCTTAGTGGCTTTCAGGAGAACCTTCCTGCTGCAGGCTCTGAAGATGACCTAGCGTGGACTCTCAAATGAATACTTTTCTGTGCAAGTTACAGAATCTAAGTCTTATTTTTATTTTTTAAAATAAATGCGTGAGGAAGTAACCTTTGTACCCTGGAATGTTTGGGGTTTTTTGGTTTTTTTGTTTTGTTGGTTTTGGTCTGGCTTTGAGGTCTTTAATATTTTAACATGCTCAGTGTTTTTCTCTGGGACAGCTGTTGGTGGAAAGCTTCAGCGGACCAGACATCTCCAGGCCTGTTCCCTGGCCTGGACATGTGACTCACCTGCAAAGCTTAGGTGTCTTCTTTGTAAAAAATGGAGATTAACCAGGCCTGATTTTCTTGTGGGGTTTTGTTTTGTTTTCAACTACTCAGAACCAAGTAATATAAACTCCCTGAGAGGAAATACATTATCTGTCTTATTCATCTACATAACTTCAGTGCTTAGAACTGTGCCTGGCATGTGGTGGGCCCTCAGAAAGTAATTGGAGCAACAAAGTATTATAAATGTAAAGTTAAAGAAATCATTTTTTTTCTTTTAAAGGTGGTTACTAAAGATAGGTTCTTCATGCCTAGAAACATAACAAATATAATTTGGGGTAGATTTAAGTAATTCACATAGCTGTGTGTGGATCTTCACATGTTTATGGTGCTAGGTGGAAAGTTTGGTTCAACTCTTTGCTGTTTTTAAGTGAAAAGCAAGCTGTGAGTCAGAAGTAGTCAAGAAGCTCAAGTATTTGAATCAAGTCAAGCTACTTGACTATCAAGTAGTCAAGAAGCTCACGGTTTTAATGAGAGGATGTTTTGTGTGTTTCCAGTTCTATGTACAAATATATTTGGAGGACCTTATTCTAAAGCCTTGTGTGCAAAACACCTTGGTTTCCTAATTATTGTTGGAAATGATCTATGTTTGGTTTTTTGTGTTTTTTCTTGGAAGGCAGCCATCCTCCCCCACAGTTGTCCATTTTCCAGAACAGGCTGGTATTCTTCATAGCTCATCTCAGGAAGAAAGTAATTCACACCAAATGCCAGCTTTGCATTTGAAAGAAAGTTCTTATAGAGTGGCTCAAGGAAATGTCTGGGCATGATAGGGGCTTAACTCTTTCTGCGGGCAAAGGACCTCATGATGTATTAACAGCCAACCAAGGAAAACGGATCCTGATGGTCTTTGCTAGGTCACTGGTAAAGCTATTTTAGATGTGATTTTGTTGCCAGGTGGACTGGGGAGACTCCTGACCCCGAGGCCTCCGTCCATCCTTTCCCAGAGATGTTGCCAGAAGCTCTTGGTCCCATTGCAAGAGAGAATTCAAGGAGAGACCCGAGGCAAGGGTTGAACGGTGCAAATCGGAAAGTTTATTAAAGTGAGAGTACACTCTCGACACAGAGGGAGGCAAACCATAAGAGACTCAACTTTAGGAATCAAACTGAAGGTTGCTGGAGGGGAGGTGGAGTGGAGGGATGGGGTAACTGGGTGATGGGCATTAAGGAGGGCATGTGATGTGATGAGCCCTGGGTGTTGTATGCAATGAATCATTGAACTCTACTTCTGAAACTAATAATATACTATATGCTAATAAATTAAATTTAAAGAAAATTAAAAAAAAATAAAGTGAATGCAGGCGAGCTCAAGGGAGAGCTGCATCCCAGGTTTTGGGTTCCTGTCTTTTACTGACAGGTGTTAATTAGGGGTTGGAATATTTATTACTTGGGGAGGCATTTTTTTGAGGAGCGGGGCTTTGTGTCTTTTCCCCCTTACTTGATCCAGGTTTTTGGCTCTCTTTGTCTTGAGACTGTCTGATTTGATCCAGCTTCTTATGGCTTTGTTTTTGGAGTGCTGCAGGGACAGGTCTCTGACTTCCCCCATAGCTAGCCATGACTCCCCCTTTGTTGGCCTCCAGGCATCCTATAAAAACCTAACTGCTGACTGTAACAGTTTTTAAAATGAAACATCATGCTTGAAGCAGGCACCAACCATAATTGCAAGAGAGTGATCTTGAGATTATACTGTAGGGCTCAAGGGGTGGGAAATGCCCCTAGTCTGGGTTTTTCTTTCTGTGTTGTTTTCATTGTTGTTTCTGGTTTGGTTTGAGGAGAGGGGTTGTCCATGCCGACCCCTGGGGAAAGGAGCGGGCTAGAGATTGAGTTGTCATGTTGCCAACGATTCAGTCATGCCTGCAAAATGAAACCCGAATAAAAACTCTGGACACCGAGGCTCAGGTGAATTTTCCTGGTTGGCAATCGTGCATTGATTTGTCAGGAGGGTGATCTGTTCTGTGGGTGTGGAAGCTTTGCGCTTGGACTCTTCCAGACCTTGTCCGATGGATCTCTTTAGTGAGTGAGCCCTGGTTTGTACCCTTCATTATAAAACTATAGTCATAAGTCTAGTACCTTCCTGAGTTGTGTCCCATTCTAACAAAACACCAAAGCTGAGAGAGTTGTAGGCCCCCTGAAGTTGTAGCCAGTTGGTCAGAAGTGTGGGTGGCTTGAGAACACCCCGATTCAGGGCTGGTGAGTGAAGAAAGCAATTTTGTGGTAGACTGTGCCCTTGACTTGAAATTTGACCTGACTTTGTATTTGCCATCCATCAGAATTGCCTTGAAAAATGGTTGCAGAATGTCTACTTCTCTAAATTAATCTGCAAATTTAAACTAATAAAAAATATTATGAAAAAATAGTATCAAGTTTGTGGTGGTGGTGGTGGTATTTATAGGTTTGGGGGTCTTTTTTTTTTTTTAAGATTTTATTCATTTATTTGACAGAGAGAGACAGCGAGAGGGGGAACACAAGCAGGGGAAGTAGGAGAAGGAGAAGCAGGCTTCCTGGGGATCAGGGAGCCTGATGTGGGGCTCGATCCCAGGATCCTGGGATCATGACCTGAGCCGAAGGCAGAGGCTTAATGACTGAGCCACCCAAGTGCCCCTTGGGGTCTTTTTTTAAAAAAAGATTTGTGAAAGAGAGAGGGAAAAAGAGAAGGAGCATTGGGGGAGGGGCAGAGAGCGAGAATCTTCAAGTGGACTTCCCACTGAACATGGAGCCCATGAGATCTCACCCCCATGAGACCATGACCTGAGCCAAAATCACGGGTTGACTGCTTAACCAACTGAGTCACCCAGGTGCCCCAGTTTTGGGGTCTTTTTTGCTTTATCTTTTCGTTTATAGCATGTAGAAATAGTCTTTATTATTCTAAATATCGGTGTCAGACTTTAATAATGGGATAAATAATGAATCTGATGTTTAAATCAAAATCTGTTACTTAGGGGCACCTGGGTGGGTTAAAGCCTCTGCCTTCGGCTCAGGTCATGATCCCGGGTTCCTGGGATTGAACCCCACATTGGGCTCTCTGTTCGGCGGGGAGCCAGCTTCCTCCTCTCTCTCTCTTCTCTCTGCCTGCCTCTCTGCCTACTTGTGATTTCTATCTGTCAAATAAATGAATAAAATCTTTAAAAAAAAAATGTTACTTATATTATCTAATTTTAGAGGGTCCGATGAAGTGGGAATAGTGCATTTGTAAGAATTATATGCAAAATAGTATCTTGGGCACTTGAATATTATTAGACATCAATTAGATAATGGCAGACTAAAAAGAGATCAATCAAAAGTACTTTTCAAAGAGAGAAACCAGGTGAATGTCTTGCTGTGGTGGTGGCAGTTTGGGGATGGGCTGCCGTGAAAGCTGACTTAGTCCTTGCTGTGTGACCCAGGTCCCTCAACCCTCCCCACATGACCCTACTCCTTCCTGGGGACCTAATGGTCCAGGAGATCCCCCAGTATGTTTGGGCTTCTGGGGGCTGCATGTGAAACAGAGGCAGCAGGAACAGAAGGACCATGTGGGGAAGGCTGCAGCTTGAACTCCCCCGTCAGCCAGTATCTGTTGTTTGGGTGGTTTTCGGTTGTTTGCTTCCTGAGCTTTCCTTCAGTCGACAGAGCCACCATCCAACTTTTATTTTTTTTAATTATTTTTTTTTAAGATTTTATTTTTATTTATTTGTCAGAGAGAAAGAAAGAGTGCACAGGCAGGCAGAGTAGCAGGCAGAGGCTTCCTGCCGAGCAAGGAGCCCGATGTGGGACTCGATCCCAGGACACTGGGATCATGACCTGAGCCAAAGGCAGCCACTTAACTGAGCCACCCAGGTGTCTCCAACTATTTTTAAGCTCTTCTGTCGTAGAAGAGAATCTTCTGTTGATAGAAGGACGTGGTCCTCTCCACTTCTTGTCTGTCCCTTCAGCTTCTTCTCATGGTTGCGTTTCTGATACGTGTAGTCATGTTTCTCTACAGGTGGACACGTTGTCTTCTCTATTCCCAAGCAGTGTGTTTTCTCCTCACTTGATTTCCTCTGTTTTGATTCAACCCATGCATTAGTTTCTCCTGAATTTGCTCTCCTTTATTCAGAGATGCTTTAGAGATGTTTTCAATATCAATTGCTTGAGATTGGAAGGATTTTTTGCATTTTTGAGTGACTCTGTCTGCCCTTCAAGGCGAACCATTGTCAGCATAGAAGATAAAAGTTTACGGAGCGCCCTTTTCAGTGCTTTCTTTGAGAGAGAGTCTGTTGTGTCTTCAGATGAAGACCTGTTCAGATTTTTATCTCGTGGCCTGACACAGTTGGTAACCTTGGAGGGTTGGCCTCCATTGCAGGTGACTTGAGCACCCTCACTGGCTTGTGTCATTAGTCCTGGCTTTTTATCACCTTTTTCATACACTTCAACCCAGGCAAAACACCTTTTGGCTAGCTCTGTTTCCCTTCTTAAAGTGTGTCGGCTCTTTACTATAAAACCACCATAGTAGCGCGTGGCAGGGTGTCCCAGGGAAACCCAGAGAGTCCTGGGACTATCTTGAATTTCCAGACGTCCCCAGAAGAGCACCCTGCAGTGGCTGGGAAGACATTTCAGGGATAGGCGGTGGGCTATCCAATGGGTCCAGAGGCCTCCATAGTTCTGCTTCCTACTACTAATGTCCTGGGGGCCACAAGTGACCACGTGGAACCCTGTAGAGTGTTCTGTCTCTAATGCCAACAGATGCCTGGCAACCAGGACAGACCAGCCATTGAGATGGGGGTAGGGGAAGACCAGTCAGGTTCTAGAAAACGGTTCTCTCTAACTTTGCTCTGTTCAGTGCACCAGTAGACAGTGTTATTACCTGTCCAGTGCCTTTGGGGAAGCAGAAAGGGCTGCTGCAGCCAGAAAACAGCATGGAGCTCAGGCCACTCCAAGCCCCCCAGCCCGTAGCAGACCCACTAGTGCCATGCCATAGCTCTTCTCTGGACACAAGCATGTCAGGCCATGGTGCTGGGGAACACTTCAGTAGAGGACTCCGTGTCCACATCCCTAGGGGAGGCCCATAGTCTCCCGATTTACCCTTCTTTCTGCCGCTGGGAAGTCTGAGCTTGCCTACAGCGGTCCTGCAGGGCTCTCCCTCTGAAGTCACCCATTTCCCTTTGTGTTTGGTCAGTGGAGGCAGGTGGGGGCAAAGGCCCCAAGGGTCTCACCAAACGTAGTAACTAAGGGACCTAGATAGCAATCCTAAGAACTCAGGAGGAGTCGATTGGAACTGTCCTGCTCTTAAAATTGCATGGATTTTCTGTGGAGCCAGTTTGTCCCCATTCTACCTGTGTTCCTGGAAGAGGGTGACCCTCCTTCGGGGATGACACATTGACTCCGGCTCCTTCTCTTGTGTGGCCCTGCCATTTCAGCTCATGGCCCACACGGTTACCCCGCGCATGGTCTCTAACCGACCAAGTATTCTTTAGAAAGATGCCCTGCTTGGGAGAGGGCCCTTCTTTAGGCTAAATTACCACCATTTTTTCCCTTCCAACCACATCTACTCTCCTAGAATCTCCAGCGGGCTGAGGCTCAGAGCTTCCTTATCCATCCTCTGGGACTCCCCATGAGTGACTTGTTCCCAACCCCTTTATCCACATGGGATACAAGAGAACCATCAGCAGAGGCCAATCTGGGGGTTTTGAAGGGCATTGGGGTTCAGGCCACAGATCTGTCCCACCGTCTAACCCCGTGGATGTGGAGAACAGAGGCTCTGACCAGGTTTGGTGGGGAGGGAGGAGGTGGCTAGAAGTCTTTGCTGATGAATGTTTGTTTACAGGTCCAATCTTCATTGAAAAAGGAAATTGCCACTTAGACAGTTATAGCCTCTTTCTGCAAGTAAAGAATTCAGCCATCATGGGGGAAAAAACAGGCTGGAGAAGATTTTAGTCTGGACTTAGGAGCTGCAGGAGACAGACACATGTGCAAGTAGCTTACACCAAAAGGGTCAGGAGATCGGGGGGCTGCAGATGGGAAGCCTGCAGGGGCCAGGACAGCACTGGGACCCAGGATCGGAATCAGGGAGTCCCTGCAGCCAGGAGTCCCTCTGTCTGTGTCCCTTCCCAGGTCTAAAAAAGCATGTAAGATTTCTCCTCTCAGTTTTCTCCTCTGGCGGGCACCTGCCTGCTGGCATCTGTCCTCTGAGTTTGGAAAATAGTTTTAAAAAAGAGAAGTTTGGGGGGCACCTGGGTGGCTCCGTTGGATTAGCGTCTGACTTGACTTTTGGTTTTGGCTCAAGTTAGGATCTCAGGGGTCCTGGGATCAAGCACGCATCAGGCTTCGCACTCAGCAGGGAGTCTACTCCAAGATTCTCTCCCTCTGTCCCTTTCCCCAATGCATTCACTTGTGTACATGTGCTCTCTTCCTCTCTCTCAAATAAGTAAAATTTTTTTTTTTTTTTTAAAGAGAGAAGTTTTTGAGTTATAATCTGCTGGCTCCAAAGAGCAGCATTTTTTTTTTTTGGTAACCTAATTTATCTTCTCTTTTAAAAAAAAAAAATCAATGTTAATTCATAGAAATGATGACTGGCTTTCTAGAAAAGTGCTAGTAAAAAAAAAATCAAGCCTTTCCTGTGATGTCCTCTTTTCTTTTGCAATCCCTCAAAATAGATTTGGTCTCATAATCTAATGACTATTTTCAGGCCTGTTGTGAGAGGTCCACAAGAAGGCACATTTCATTTTCGCAAACGGAAAGAAGGTTAACCAAATCTAGTTGGGCAACGTTGGTTTTCTCTTTTCTGCAGTAGTACAGACTTCTTTAAAACCAAACTGTCTATTTTGGACCCTTAAGGAAAAGACATCTGAATTTCTTAGGGCTTGCCATTTGTCAAGGACTGATTTTTTTTTTTTTTTTTTTAAATTTCAGGTGTATTTTTTTACAAGGGGCACCCAATAAAGCAGGTAGAGATCTTGGGAACTGTAATTGGAAGGAGAGAAAAAGATGCTTTCTACAGTTATGGAGGTAAGAACAATTGTGTCTGACATGGGGTTTATGTGGAAGGACCTCACTTAGCTGATCATTGCCTTTGAAGCAACGGCAGCCTTTCTGAGTGGCTGGGGACGCTTATGGAGCCCATACACTTGTCCTTTCTTAGGAGTCCCTTGGAGCCACCGACGTGGACTGAGTGTAAAATGAGGCAAAATGTAGGAATGAAGCTGATGAATACTGTCGAATGACAGCTGATGGGGAGTTAGGAGGTAGAAGAATTAGAATATGACCTTGTTGATCAGGGACAGACACCTGATACTGGAGGGCGTAGCCGTAAATAGCAATGGATGGTAGCAGATGGTTATATCGATACCTTTAAAAATAAAAAGGCCAGGGGCACCCGGGTGGCTCCGTCGTTAAGCATCTGCCTTTGGCTCAGGTCATGATCCCAGGGTCCCCGGGATTGAGCCCCACATTGGGCTCTCTGCTCAGCGGGAAGGCTGCTTCTCCCTCTCCCACTCCCCCTGCTTCTGTTCCCTCTCTCCCTGTGTCTCTGTCAAATAAATAAATAAAATCTTAAAATAAAATAAAATTAAAAAATAAAAAGACGAGATTAATGTTAAAGAAGACTCTCCCAAGAAGACAGGGAGGTATGAAAAATAATTGACAAGATTTATATTCAGAACAGGAATTTTAAAAGGCCTTTTGGTACTCAGGGCTGAATATCTATTATCAGAAAATTTCTGTCTCCTCATGATGATACAAACTAAATAAAGGATTTCTGTAGTTTGGACACCAGCAATTAGCGTTGTGGGTCTTGAGTTTTTTCATTGAGTTTAATGTAAGCATTTTAATCTGTTGCCTTGTGCAGCTCTTAGAGTCTCCACAGTTAAGAGGCCAAGCTGGGTATTTCCTGGGAAGCTGAACTTTGGATTCCAAACCTTTGCTCTAATTAGCGGTGTTGCTTTCTGTTGTGTTGCCCTGGGTTTGTGTCCTTGCTCTACTTGTGGAAACATAGAAGGCAGTTGAACTAGGGGACAAAGAACATCTCCCTGGCAGTCTGTGCGCCTTGGATAACGTAGAGTCTGGATGCATTTCGTTGTATTTCCTCAACGTGTTCATTTTCCTGAGGATGATTGTCTCGTGCTTATGAAATAACGTGTGAGGGAAGGTTTCTCATGCCTTCTTCTCTTCCCCAGCATATATATATATATATATATTTTTTTTTTTTTAAGATTTTATTTATTTATTTGTCAGAGAGAGAGAGGGAGAGAGAGCAAGCACAGGCAG
Source organism: Enhydra lutris kenyoni (assembly GCF_002288905.1). Taxonomy (NCBI): domain Eukaryota; kingdom Metazoa; phylum Chordata; class Mammalia; order Carnivora; family Mustelidae; genus Enhydra; species Enhydra lutris. Next base: position 55,731,029 of record NW_019154096.1, on the reverse strand, counting down.
ACAGAATGGCAGGCAGAGGCAGAGGGAGAAGCAGGCTCCCTGATGAGCAAGGAGCCCGATGTGGGACTCGATCCCAGGACACTGGGATCATGACCTGAGCCGAAGGCAGCTGCTTAACCAACTGAGCCACCCAGGCATCCCCCCAGCATATATATTTTTTAAACTCCAAAATAGATCATCTTGTCAGGCATCCCCATACTGGATCTCTTCTCTGTTTTACCAGAGGTATTGGTTCTGTTTTTCTCCAGACAGTTCAGGAAGTACTCACCAGTTTCCTATAACATACTCAGCTGTGGGCAAGTACATTTTCTATAGTATAATCAGGTACTTCCTCTCCAAATCCCACTGATGAAGTAACAGTTTCAGGTTACAGAGCACTTTTACATGTGTACTTTTGTGTTACTCTCCTCCTGATGTTTTGAAATAGAAAGGACAGATGTTCTGGGGTGCCTGGGTGGCTCAGTGGGTTAAGCCTCTGCCTTCAGCTCAGGTCATGATCTCAGGGTCCTGGGATCGAGCCTCGCATTGGGCTCTCTGCTCAGCGGGGAGCCTGCTTCCTCCTCTCTCTCTCTGCCTCTCTGCCTACTTGAGATCTCTCTGTCTGTCAAATAAATAAATAAAATCTTAAAAAAAAAAAAAAAGGACAGATGTTCTTTCCATTTTGTTGATGAGGAAAAGAAGGCTCAGTCACTTGCTCAAGATTCCACTGATGGAGGTTTATAGGCGCAATCTGCTTACTGATTCCATTGTGATGTATAGTCTCCGTATAATTCAGTGTGATTTTTCTCTGTCCCATCACCTCACCACCCACCCTTGCACCAGAAATCAACTTTGTCTGTTTTTTTTTGTTTCGGGGGGGGGTTTTTTGTTTTGTTTTTTGGGTTTTTTTATTTTTTTTTGCTGGGGACAATATATTTCATTGATGGTATATGACAAAGTAGGGGTTCCCAAACCCACCCCTTCTCAGGGGTTCTGGGATGGACCTCTAATAGGTAGAGGTCAGGAGATTCTCAGTATATTGGGGGATGAATTGGGGCAAGGACTCCCCAGCAGCTGAGGGCCTTTCTCTTCCTCTTGCTCTCACTAGGGCTGGTGGTCCAGGGGGCCCTTATTCCTTGGAGGCCATGTGGACCTTAAGGCTCTCCCCCTGGATCCTTGTTGTACCAGGAAATAAGCTTGACAAAGTGGTGATGAGGGCAATGCCAGCCCCATCATTGAAGGTGGGAGAGTGGGTGTCACTGTGAAAGTTGCAGGACACAACTTGGTCCCCAGTGTATCCCAAGGTGCCCTTGAAGGGACCCTCTGATGCTTGCTTCACCACCTTCTTGACGTCTTCGTATTTGGCAGCTTTCTCCAGGCGGCAGGTCAGATCCATAACTGACACATTGAGGGTGGGGACACGGAAGGCTGTGCCAGTGGGCTTCCTGTTCAGCTCAGAGATAGCCTTGCCTACAGCCTTGGCAGCATCAGTAGAAGGAGGGATGGTGTCCTGGGCAGCCCTTCAGCTATCACATCTCAGCTTCCCAGAGGGGCTGTCTCTGATCTTCCAGGTGGCAGTGATGGTATGGACCGTGGACATGAGTCCCTCCACAATGCCGGAGTTGTCATGGATAGTGCAGGAGGCATTGCTAACAATCTTGAAGGAGTTGTCACACTTCTCATGGGTCACACCCATCACAAACATGGTGGCATCAGCAGAAACAGAGATGATGACCCTCTTGACCCCACACTCCAGCTGAGCCCCAGGCTTCTTCATGGTGGTGAAGACGCCAGTAGACTCCACTATGGACTCAGCACCAGCTCACCCCGTTTGATGTTGGCAAGATCTCACTTTGGAAGGTGGAGATGGGCTTTCCATTGATGACAAGTTTCCCCTTCTCAGCCTCAACTGTGCCATTGATCTTACAGTGTTGGAATCACGCTGGAGTGTGTAGACCATGTTGTTGAGGTCAACCAAGGGGTCATTGATGGTGACAACATCTGCTTCGCCAGAATTAAAAGTGGCTCTGGTGACCAGCACCTGATACGGCCAATGTTTACTCTGACCTTCCCCATTGTGTCTCAGGGATGCTGGGGCACTGCACTGGGAGGTGCGGCTATTTGTCGGGTGGGGAGAGACCCGACAGAGCCCCTCTGGTCTTTGATTGTTTTTTAGGTTACATGAAAGAGGCTATTCGAGGATCTTCATCCTGGCCCTAAAACCTTCACTTAACCCCTTTCCCATTCTAGAAATGTTAAGGAGATAGGCATGACTATTCCCCAATAAATGTTCTCTTCAGGGTAGAGGTTAGAAGCAATGGGCAGATGTGTCTGTGGGAAAACAAAAAGCACCTGAAGGTTGGGGTAATTGAGAGCAGAAAGAAGTTTAGTTCTTGTGAGGCCTGTTCAGGGGCGAGCTGGAGCCTCCCTGCTGTCTCAGGGCCAGCTTGGCTCTTGGGCCACTGGCCAGGCAGCCACTCCTCGCTGTCCTGGGTCCTGCTCCACCTGACTCACCATAGTCCTGTCCTGGGGGTGTTTCCTGTTCCCACTGACTCATTCCATTGCTGAAACAAAAGACCAGCGGCCCCGGCGGTGCTGCCCAACCGGGGAGGATGTTGTGCAGCTCTGCAAGGATGCTCCCTTTCTGGGGCATTCCAGCAGCCAGACCTCAGGCTGCCGGCTCCCAGCACCTGTTGGGAGATGTTGCAGGCCAGAAAGTCCAAGGCTTTGGTGGCCGTGCCTGGCAGAGCACTTGGCAGCAACTCAAGCTCATACCTAAAATCCTGGGAGACTGCACTGTTAGTGTCTTCACAGTTTCTAGAACAAATGTTCATGTGCTCATGTTTTTACTTTACATGATAAACCAAGATTTTACACTGGCCAGAGAAGTGGTGTCCCTAGAGGTGTCATATAGTCGTCGTTTTTTAACTCCGAATGTCCTCATTGATTTATTTTAAAATGACACTCATATCATAAAATAAAATTTAAAACTAGAGAAATTTTTCCTGAAGTACATAAAAGTCATGTGAAACCCTATAAATAAGATAAAAACAATGTCACTGTTTGGGTGAATGTCCCTCCTAATGTTTTTTACTTGTTCCTAATATTGGAGAAATAGAGATGTGTCTTATTTCCTTATACTATTATGCATATTTCTTTCTCTTAAAATCTCCAAAATGAGGCTTATAATCAGGATGTACATTCAGTGTGGAGTTCCTTTCCAATGTTCCAGAAAAACCCTGCTATTATCGTTTCACTGTCTTAAAATCATTTCTGTCAAAATACACTACTTAATGTTTTACATAAATTAGATTATATATAAGATTTCTTTTTTAAAATGAAGCATGATATCTTTTTTTTTTTAAGATTTTATTTATTTATTTGACAGAGAGAAATCACAAGTAGGCAGAGAGGCAGGCAGAGAGAGAGGAGGAAGCAGGCTCCCTGCTGAGCAGAAAGCCCGATGTGGGGCTTGAACCCAGGACCTGGGATCATGATCTGAGCCGAAGGCAGCGGCTTAACCCACTGAGCCACCCAGGCGCCCCAGCATGATATCTTTTAATAGCAGTGAACATAAATCTTCATTATAACTATTTTTATATGGTATGCCACTGTAATTTATTTAACAAATTCCATATTTATAAGCATTTAGATTATCTCCAACTAACAATATTATAAACAATGTTGCAACAAACAGCCTTATACAAGATGTGTAAATCTGTGTGTGTATTCTGTTTTTCTCTTCAGGATAAATTTCTAGAAGTAATCACTCAGGCAAAGAGTATGTACATTTAAAAAATCAACACGTTTCCAAACTTGCTCTTTAGAAATTTGATATAAATTTATATTCCCACTAACAGCATATGAGGATATCAGTATTTTTAATGTTTGTCATTCTAATAGTTGAGAAATTATTTAAGTTTGTTCTTTTTCTGGTAACTAATGAGTTTAGTGTACTGACACATGTGTATTTGGCTGTTTTTATATCTTCTGTAAATTATGTATTCTTTCTCCTTGCCATTTTTTGTCTGGTGGTTCTGATCTTTTCTTATTCATTTGTATAAGCGAGCTATCTATCTATCTATCTATCTATTTATTTATTTGAAAGGGGGTGCAGAGGGAGAGAGATAATCTCAAGCAGACTCCGTGCTGAGTGCAGACATGGGGCTTGATCTCACAACCCTGAGATTATGACCTGAGCCAAAATCAAGAGTCAGATGCTCAACAGAGTGATCCACCCAGGCACCCCTGTGTGAGCTCTTTATATATTAAGACACTAGCCCTGTCATTCAGAAAATTGCTGTAAGGTATTAAATTTTTATTATTTATTTATTTAAAGATTGTATTTATTTATTTGACAGATAGAGATCACAAGTAGGCAGAGACGCAGGCAGAGAGAGGAAGGGAAGCAGGCTCCCCGCTGAGCAGAGAGCCCGATGCGGGGCTCGATCCCAGGACCCTGGGATCATAACCTGAGCCAAAGGCAGAGGCTTAACCCACTGAGCCACCCAGGCGCCCCGGGTATTAATTTTTAGTTGGTCATCTATATCAGACTTTTAAAAATGAGTTCTGATCTTCAAGTCTGGTTAAAGAAGTCTCTTCCAACCAACTATAAGCCCAAGGTCCAAACATACTTACCCATATTTTCTTCCTATCTTTTTAAGTTTACCTGTTTGATTTAATAAAATCTATTTAGAATTTATTTTTGTATAAGAAATATTTTTCTTGGCTTCTGCTTCCAGTGCAGGTTTAAACCAGCAATAAAAAAATTTGCCCAGGGGCGCCTGGGTGGCTCAGTGGGTTAGGCCGCTGCCTTCGGCTCAGGTCATGATCTCTGGGTCCTGGGATCGAGCCCTGCATCGGGCTCTCTGCTCAGCAGGGAGCCTGCTTCCTCCTCTCTCTCTGCCTGCCTCTCTGCCTGCTTGTGATCTCTGTCTGTCAAATAAATACATAAAATCTTTAAAAAAAAAATTTGCCTTATATTCTGTTTTACATGTGCATTTACAACAGTCTTGCTGATGATTTTTTTAAAAAACCACTGGTCTCTTTTTTTGAGTTTTTCAGAAATTAGAGAAAACACCTCTCATACCAAACATCTCCAGTTCCTCTGCAGTTATAAATCCACGTACAATGGGAATTCTTTGTGTGTGTGTGTGTGCGTGTGTGCGTGTGTGTGTGTGTGTGTGTGTTGCACTAGGGATAAAATAAGCCAAAATTATTTATGTGATTAAAGTATAATTATGTTCTAGTATGAAAACAAAACTTTGGTCTTCTGCAATATACTTGGCTTTCCTTATGTCCTCTGCAGTATTAAGGACTGGGCAGAAGCTCATTCATAAAGAGAAGTGGGATGCTTTGTCTTGGGAGGCTGTGGAGCTCGTGAAAGAGTAGATGGTGAGAGATGGTTGCCCTCTGAGTCTTCTTACCATGGGCTATATCAGCGCACTCTTGCTTCAGGGTGGGAGGGCAAGGCCCAATTTGCATGTTAGCATTCATGGAGATGTCTGTACTTAAGCTCCTGAGGATGGTGAGGACAGGAATCATCAGTACCCCCAAGGCGGGATGAGTGAAATGTTTACCTTATGCTCACGTATCACAGTGAGCCGTGCAGACAGGCAGTTCCCGTCGGTGTACCCACAGACATTACTTCTGAGAATAGAAGGAGAGTTTCACAAGGGGTTTGCCCAACCAGGCTATTGAAAGATGCATTTTGGGGTATGGCTGAATGCGATGACAACCCGCTCATTCACTCGCGATGCCCTTTTGCACTTCTCTTGCAGTGGACGACAGCACTGGAGTTATCAATTGTATCTGCTGGAAAAAGTCGAACAATAACGAGGCTTCATCAGGTACTTTCATTTGACACCCTCCTCTACTTTCCAGCTAACCAATGGTTTTTACTCAAGGGGGCTCATCAGAACAGCTGTAGGGCTAAGTTTACATATTTGTCCTCTGGTGAATTCTGTGGATCAGCCTGAAGCACTAAACCCGGAGCTCTGGGCCCTCGGCCGACTGATGTCACAGAAGAGCAAGTTGTGTTTTTTTCTGCCGTCTCCTCTTTGGTGCTCACTTCCTTCTGAGCCTGCCTGCCACCGTGGGACCAGGTTGCTGGGAGGTGGAGCATTTCCTTTTACCGTGGTCGTTATCACAGAAGTCGAGGTGTTTTAGCCTAGTTGCCAGTCGGCTCAGAATCCCCTTGTTCCACATGTAACCCTTGACCAAAGAAGGTTTTGGAGATTTTTCCTTTTGCATGATTGCCACTAACATCTGTGCTGCCATGATCCAGATTTTCTGAAATCTCAAGGATACCAGAAATTCTAAGATTGATGAGAAGGTAAATAGGATTCCTTTGAAGTTAACTATTGAGTAACATGAACTGAAAAGAAACTAAATTTATTGCTTTTAAAGATTTTGTTTATTCGAGAAAGAGAGAGAGTGAGAGAAAGAGAGAGAGCACGAGCAGGAACAGGGGTAGAGGGGCAGAGGGAGAAGCAGACTCCCTGCTGAGCAAGGAACCTGATGTAGGCTCCATCCCAGGAACTTGGGATCATGACCTGAGCCAAAGGCAGTCACTTAACCAACTCAGCCACCCAGATGCTCTGGAAAGAAACTTTAAAATTGTATATTGAACCCATTGACTATAACTGAAACAGCATTTGGAATTCCTTGAGTATATTTTAATAGGCCCTAGGGAGTTTTTTCAGATAAGTTCATAATTAAAAAAAATATATTGGACAGTACTGATGATCATTTTTGGCTCTAGAGAAGCGACAGCCACTGGGACCTTGTCTTCCCGTCTTGCAGCACACACAGGGCAGTGCCATACACACTGGGGTCATTCATGAAATAGTGCCTGCTATTCTATCTAACATCTGTATCCATCTCCTTGGGTGATACACGGTGTCTTTCCTCTTTGCCATTACCTGCCAGGATCTCAGCTTCTTACTTTGACTGTCCGGACCAGTGCAATGGCCCTTGACTTAATTTTTGGACGTATTTACATTTACAACTTGGCCACCAGTTTCCTATGACTTCAGTGTTCCATTTCCTTATTTGGGAACATCTTAATCATTGGCACTGCTTTGCTTAAGATGCTTTGTAGATTAAAAAAAAAAAAAAAAAAAATTAAGGGGCGCCCAGGTGGCTCAGAGGGGTAAGCCTCTGCCTTCAGCTCAGGTCATGGTCTCAGGGTCCTGGGATTGAGCCCCGCATCGGGCTCTCTGTTCAGCAGGGAGCCTGCTTCCCCCTCTCTCTCTCTCTGCCTGCCTCTCTGCCTACTTGTGATCTCTCTCTGTGTGTTAAATAAATAAAAATCTTTTAAAAAAAATTAAGACAACAGGTTTATATACGGCTGTTTCAGAGGTAAGAAATAAACCTATAAGACAATCAGATTCTTGACTTTTCATATAGCTGTGTCTAGGATATTAAAATCAATTCGCAGACTTAGAGTTTTAGTGTTGTCAAAACCTTCAATCAGAGCATGTAGTTTGAATATATGTGCTTGTTTCAGGCCATGGAGCAGCAGACTTGTTCTGTACAGGGTCAGATAGACAATGTTTTCTGCGTTGTGGGCTCTCTGGTCTGCACCTTGATTACCCGGCGTTGCCATGGGGATACAGAAGTGGCCACACACAGTACATACAGTAAAACTTTATTTACCAAAACAGGTTGTGGGTGGATCTGGCCCAGGGGGGCTGTAGCTTGCTGATTCCTATTTTAGACATTGTTCTAATTTCCAAAATCAACTCTTTTTTTTTTTTTTTTTTTTTAAAGAATGACCTTAGGAATACTATATAACTTATATTTAGTCATTTTTTAGATAAAATGGCTACTAATACTGAGAGTGAGATTTTTAAAAGATTTGTAAGTAGATGAATAGATGAACAGTCACGGTGGGCAGCCTTAATTGGAAATTCCTTTGAGAATAAAAAGAGAGAATAAGAACGCAAGGAGAAAGCCCAAAAAGGATTCTCATCATGTTACATACAAAGTGATATTTTAAAATTATTCCTGACTAGCCCATTCTCTCCTTTTCATCTAATTGCCCTCAGTTTAAAAGCTTTCCCCTGGAATGTGGCCAACGAAGACAATTTTTTTTAAACAGAATTTAGTCTGAGTCAAAATCTTGTTCTAGTCCGTTAAGGTGTATGAGAATAGGCCATTAATTCCTATAAATGTCCTGTCGAATGTACCATTTGGACTGGCTTGTGAGACAAATTAAGAAAGCTTGGCCCTTGATACTAGAACTTTGGGGGTGGGGGGGGGGCGCTCTCTTCCAGCGTGGAATAGACTACTTAAAATGCAGCCCGGTCAGGCTCCAGCCATCTCATTAGGTTCACCAAATTACAGAGCTCGAGCCATCCTTTCAGCAGTTCGGCTCACCCTTTAAATGAAAGCTGGGCCTCGTTCTCAGACTGGCCGCCTGTCCGGTCATTTCAGCAGTGCTGTAGGAAGCGTTTATTATGACGTGTTTTCAGTTCAGCCCAAGTACAAGATGGCTGGATGGGACAGGAACACAGACGGAATAACATTTTATAAAGTAACACTTGGGTGTTTTTTGAAGAAAGCTGGTACGCTGAGTACCGTTAGTGCCGATAGTGTCTAGATTCCTAGGTGTTGGTTACTGGATACAGAGTGCCCCGTACTCCCTGGGTTGCTCTTTCCCCGGATAGAGTAGATGCGGTACAAGAAAAGTAGTGCCTTTGCACTTTACAAAGCCACAGTCATCTAAGTTGTGTTAGATTAGAAAGACAGTGTGATCAATAGGCTAATAGAACATCTGTTCATTCATTATAGGAACACTAAGTGTATGGCAGACCAGAAATAAATCAAGAGCAGGAAATACATGAGCATTTAACAAAAGTTGTTGGCTCAGGTAGATAAAAATATTTTTTAAAAGAGGTGACCGTGATCCGTATCTTCCAGCTTGCATGACATAACCCAAAGAAGATGGAGTTGTGTATTTATCACAGCAAGTATGGGGGTGTACATGTTAAACTCTGATAAATCCTTAGCTGTTAAAGCACCAAAAAGTATCATCAGTGACAATAGGATAGACTAAACATTTTTTTCAAACTTTTATGTAGTAAAATGAAATAAAAAAGCATAGAAAAGCAGTGGAATGGGGGGAGTGGATGTAATTAGCAGAACTGATAAAGCTTCCCTAAAAATTTTTCAGAAGTTAACATGAAATATTCAAAAGACATGAAGGATACATAGAAATGAGTAAGATGATTTCTTACACGTAAAGAAATACAGAGAGCAGATCATCTTCTATAAAAACACAGAGCCAGTTTAAAAGCAAAAATAAAACATCATGGAATCATTATGTATGTTTTAAGGTACTAAACATCCAAGCCAGTGTAGGAGCTACAAGTGTGCGCACATCGCTGGCCACATCTTGTAAAAAGAGAACAGTTGGAATGTTTCTTTCTGGCAAACCTTCTGACAATATGTAATGAACTGTGAACCTGTTTTTAACTTTTCTGTCCAGTAATTCCCAACAAAAGACCCCAAGAAAAACACACAATTTTGTCTAGAGGGCTTCATTACTTGTTTTTTACAAATAGCTGACATTTATAGACCATTTCCTGCGGCTCTGACATTGTGCCAAACCCATGATGTAAGGGTTAACTTAGATCATGTGCAACAGTTCTGTGTGCAAGGTGGACTGTGTTGTTACCCACAGCCCGTAGTTGAGGCAACCCCGGTGCAGTGAGGTTAACAGCCTGCCCGCGGTCTCAGAGCTGGTAGGAGGTGAGTGGAGATTTCAACCCAGTCTGTCTGACTCCGTTATCCAAGTGCTGACCTCTAAGTCCCATCTGGTGCTGGTGATTAAAGCCAAAATAAAAAATTACAGGGATGCCTGGGTGGCTCAGTTGGTTAAGCCTCTGCCTTCAGCTCAGGTCACGATCTCAGGGTCCTGGGATTGAGCCCCACATCGGGCTCTCTGCTCAGCGGGAGCCTGCTCCCCCCTCTCTCTCTCTGAAATATCTCGTGATATTTCTCTCTCTGTCAAATAAATAAATAAAATTTAAAAAATATTACAGAAAGAGGGGAGAATGGGACATTTAACACGACTAGCTCATCGAACTGTGGCTTGTTAACATGCCAGTGCTCTACGATTTTTTAAAGTGCTTGAGTTGTATAGATTCTGTAGATACACGTGTGTATCTGAACTTGGCCCAGGCAGAAAATCAGAACGTCGAATTGTTTACACACCCCAGCTGTAACTGGAAAACGCGAGAATGCTCATGGGGCAGGCAGCAGAGAATAAAGAATAATAAGCACGTTGGGGCTGGAGTCAGGAACCGCCTGGATTCAAACTGTGGCTTTGCGGCTGGCTAGCTGTTTTACTTTGTGCAAGTTGCTTGACCTCTCTGTGACTCAGTGTCCTCTATAAAATGAGGCCAAGAATGAATGGGTGTAGTGGTGAGGTTTAGGTGTGCTGATCCACTATAAAGTCCTTAGAGCAGCGCCTATAGTACCCAAGTATTCATGGCTGTGCTTACTATTTAATACAATTTGAAATTAAACTTAAGTAATAGAAATTACTTAGAATTGAATGTGCATTGGATTATTTTCACCATGAAGTTGCTTAAACTTACGGTTTTAAGTGGTGTGAGAATGTGTATGTGAGAGAGAGAAAGATCAGTGACCCAGTGACCCAACAAAGATGAGAGGCAAGAGATTAGGGTGTTGGGTACCAAAGTGGGAAATCACCCTGAGGCACATTCACTTTCCCCATAAACAGAACTGCATATGGAGACCTGGGTCCCCTTTTCTCCTATGCCAGATTTGTCTTCATGCAAAGACACTTGAAAGGGTTGTTGAGCGCTGTTTCTACCAAACCCAGATGAATCCTAGGAATTCAGCTTAGGACCACATAGAGCCCTTTGAGGGCACTGGCAATGTAGGAGCAGGGGAGAACATGTTGGAGCCCTGCCAGAACTTTCTTACTTGGGTTATCAGGCCTCCTAGACTCCATTCCCATTATCCTACTTTCGAATAGTTAACAGCTTAGGCCTGTGTTCAGCAGAGAATTTCAGAAGGGTGTGCAGGTTTCTTACAGTAGAGCGGCTCATCAGAAGGAGAATGACCCAACACCATCTCACACATGTGGTGCAGTGATCGTGTTATGCTTTTGTCTCTTCTTTTCTGGTCCTAGCAACTACAGCTACCGCAACACTAGGGGCGCTGAACTTAACCTCACAGCTTAAGAAGCTGCAAGATACCATTGAGCAGAAGACAAAGATCGAAATTGGGGACATTGTCCAGATCAGAGGTTATGTCCACACATACAGAGAAGAACGAGAGATTCGTGTCACTACTTACTGTAAGCACGTAATCTCTGCCAAACTGGTTGATGTTCTGGGTGTATGTCCAGTAAACTCTGGGTTTGCTAAAAGTCAAATGGTGGAAAAGTTCAGATTTAAAAAAAAAAAGTAACTCTTTACTGGAGGAAATTTTATTTCATAACAGGCTTTCTTTAGAAAAGCAGCATTTCTTAACTTTATTTTGAAGAGCAGTGACTAGAAATTGGGGAAGAAAACTAATGATGTATTATATATACCCGGCAAATTTATTTGGGCCGCATCAGCTTTTAAAGTACTTTGAAGTTTGAAGTGGCAGTCCACGTTGGGTACAATGTTCATATTCTTTAAAATGTTAGAGATTTCTTGAACACTGCTGAGTCCATTAACTTTGAAGGAAAAGAGCTCATCAGAAATACGATAGTCCCACATCCTCTGAGTGATACATTTTGCAGGGCTCTGGCTGACTTGGGTTGGAAATCCCACGGATGACCCCCATTGTTCGCCATTGTAGCAGATGGGTGAATAAGGGAATGTGCTTTCCCTGGTTCCAGTCTGCTGCTGGACAAGCCTATGATGCTGAGGGCATTGCATTCCCTCTCAAAAGATGACTGGGACCCACACTAAATGTGCATCTAGAATGTATGCTCCTTGGGCACCTGGAGGAAGGGTGACCCACTAGGTGCCTAGCAGCAGTTTGGACGTGAGAAAGAGCTGATCTCATTGTATTTCTATGGCATGTTTTCCCCCATGGCTTGTTAGATAAAGTGGATGATCCCGTGTGCAACATTCAAATCTCGAGAATGCTGGAGCTGCCCCGTATCTACAGGAAGGTTTACGACCAGCCTTTCCGCAGCCCAGCCCTAGAGCAAGAAAGGTAAGCTGTGGCCTCTCCCTGCTGAAGATGTGATGATGGCAGTAAGGCCAAGTAGTGGGCGCCCAGATGCTGGGGTGGGCCGGGGTTCAAATCCTGAAGGGTCCACACTCATGGTGGGGCTACGAGCAAGTCCACTTACTCCCCATATTCCTTCATTTTCTTACCTGCAAGGTGGAGATAGTAATAGTACAGATATTCTAAGGTTCTTGTGAGGAAAATGTGTGTGTAATAGGGAGTCCCTGAAGGAGTGCAGGGAGCAGAGAAAATGTATTTGAAGAAATAACGGATAAAGTTTTTCCAAGTTTGCTGAAAACTATATAAATGCCCAGATCCAGGAAGCTCAATGAGCCCCCAAGGCAAGAAACCAAAAGAAAACTGCCCTGGAACCTCAAAATCAAAATACTACTCTCTGACACATTCTAACAAAAAACTGTAAAAAATGATACCCGTCATTCCCAACCCGGACTGATTTTACTTTCTTGTGTGGTGGGGGAGCAGGAGGACTAAGAATATATGTATACTCGTTAGTGTCTGCATCAGAGAACTCTGAGAGCTGCCAGAAAACCGGTAATAGCTTCTTCCTACGGGTAGAACTGAAAAAAGTTTAGAAAGGAGACTTCACTGTGTACCCTTTAATTTTTTTTCTAAGATTTTATTTTGAGGGAGAAAGAGTGCATGGAGCTGGGGGTGGATGGGGAGGGGCTGAAGGCGTGGGAGAGGAGGAGAGAACCTTGAGCAGACTCTGCACTGAGCACAGAGCCTGACGCAGGGCTCTGTCTCACGACCACCAGATCACGACCTGAGCCAAAAGCAGGAGTCAGCCACTTAGCCGACTGAGCCACCCAGGCACCACGCCCTCCACCGCCACTTTAATTTTTTTAAACATACATACGTTACATATTCAAAAAATGTATGTTAAAAAAACCCCAAACTCTAAACCTGTGGAAAGTAAGAGTGGAAGCTCCCCATTTTCCTGCCTCAGTACCATTTCCCAGAGGTTGCCACCATTCGTAGGTTGAGGTGTATCCTTTTAGACATTTTTCTTCTGTGCGTATACAAGCATGAATATTCACCCATGTCTTTTTAGGTTGTCATTTGCTTTTTAATACAAATGGGAACATACTTTATATACCATTCTGCAGCTTGACTTTTTTTCAGAATTTCTCATGAATATTATAGTTCCTAGAGTCCTGCCTCATCCTTTTAAACGACTGCACAGTACTGACTGTACGACTGCCCTTTATGTCAGAAACAAGCGTTATTATTGAACAGACTGATTACCAGTAATGAATTTGAATCAGTGGTCAGAACACTCCCAAAACACAAAAGTCTAGGACCAGATGGCTTCACAGGTGAATTCTATCTAACATTTAAAAAAAGAGTTAATACCTATTCTCCTCGAATTATTCCAGAAAATAGAAGGGAAAGGAAAGTTTCCAAATACATTCTGTGCCGCAGGCATTACCCTGACACTGAAACCAGACAGACACGCTATAAAAATAGACAACTACAGGCCCATATCCCTGATGAACATGGAAAATCCTCAACAAAATACCAGCAAACTGCATTAACAATGCACTAAAAGGATCATTCGCCATGATCACGTGGGATTTATTCTGGGAATGCATGGATCGTTTAATATCCACAAATCAATCAACATGAGACACCACATTAATAAAACAAAGCATGAGAGTCACATGATCATTTCAGTAGATGCAGAAAAGGCATTTGATAAAACCCAACAGTCATTCATGGTAAAAACTTAACCAAGGAGGTAGAAGACCTGTACTCTGAAAACTATAAAACATTGATGAAAAAATTGAAGGTGACACAAATGGAAAGATACTCCATGCTCATGGATTGGAAGAATTAGTATTGTTAAAAGGTCCATACTGCCCAAAGCAATCTATGGATTCAATGCAATCCTTATCAAAATACCAACAGCATTTTTCAAAGAACTAGAACAAATAATCTTAGAATTTGTATTGAACCACAGAAGACCCAAATAACCAAAGCAATCTTGAGAATGAAGAACAAAGCTTAAGGTATCACAATCCCAGATTTCAAGATATACTACACAGCCACGGTAATCAAAACAAGTATGGTACTGACACAAAACTAGACACATAGGTCAGTGGAACAGAATAGAGAGCCCAGAAATGAATCCACATTTATGTGCTCAATCTCTAACAAAGGAGGCAAAAATATACAATGGGGGAAAGTTTAAAAATCGGTTTAAAAAAAAAATTAAAAATAGAAATGCCATATGATCCAGTAATTCTACTACTGGATATTTACCCAAAGAAAACAAAAACACCCCCATGTTTATTGCAGCCTTATAAACAGAGGTCAAGATATGGAAACAAGCTAAGCGTCCATCAAAGGAGAGGAATGTGTGGGGTGGGGGATGGACAAAATGGGTGAAGGAAAGTAGATACGGGTTTCTAGGTATAGAATGAATATGTTGTAGGAATAAAAGATACAGCACAGGGAATACAGTCAGCAGTACTGTAATAGCTCTGTATGGTGACAGATGGTACCCGCGCTTGTGAACGTAGCGTAGTATAGACTTGTCAGTTGCTGTGTTGTACACCTTAATTTAAAAGTGGGTGTCAGCTGTACTTCAGGCAATCAAACAAACATCAATATAGTGTCACATGTCCCAGCCAAATTTCTGTTTTAAAAAGAAGCAAAGGTGATAGTTTTCTGCAGGGCTTTTCAAAACTTTCCCCCAGCAGTGATCCAGGTGCCTTGGACCTTGCCAATCTCACGTGTTTGCTGAGTGAAAGAGCCAAAGAATTCCTTGTGGAGAACAAAGTGCAAACCTTTTATCAGCAGGAATTGGAAATTGTGGAGTCTCTGATGTCCCTTGCCAATCAGCCTGTGATTCACAGTGCCGGCCCTGAGCAGGTAGGTGCAGCACGCATGCCCATGTGAGAATTCAGGTCCTCTGTCCCGTATGTGCAGCTCAAGGGTGTGGGCGAACATGACTGTGGCATGGACACTCAGAGGGTAGACCAGGGCATAGAAGTTCTGGTGCTAGTCCATGTGTCTCTTCTGGAAAGGTCACTGGTGCTAGTCCATGTGTCTCTTCTGGAAAGGTCACTGACCACTAAGAATTTGAAATGAGAATGTACCTGCCCTTTTGCCCTCTTCACTTAATCTCAGTAAACTTTATCTTTGGGGAGGGGGAGAAAGTAGTTTAAGGTTCATACTGTTCCTTAGTATTTATGAGATGGGTGTTTAATCTCAGAAGCAGGAGATAAATGAGAAGAGGCAATTTTCTTTCCAAGATTATTTATTCAGCAAGATGATTTTTTTTAAAAGATTCTATTTATTTATTTGACACAGAGAATAAACACAAACAGGAGGAGGGGAAGAGGGAGAGGGAGAAGCAGGCTCCCTGCTGAGCCCGGAGCCTGACGCAGGGCTTGATCCCGGGACCCTGGGATCATGACCTGAGCTGAAGGCAGTTGCTCAACCCACTGAGCCTCCCAGGAGCCCTAGCAAGATGATTCTTGAACCAAAGTTTTTAATAACTTGCTCTCTCTCCATCAAAATAAGGTTATCTTTTAGGATTTATATAAAGACCAAGCTGTATTCAGTCTGGTTTATAAGAAAAATTTCTAGAAACAATCAAGTAATTTCTTACTCCTCTGGAAAAGAGCTATCCCTTTTCCCCCCTCATGTTACAGGTGAACTTAAGTTGTTTGGTGTTTATTCAGTTGTAATTAAGAGTTATTTGAAACTTTGGTTTTAGGCTTTCCCTTTCATTGCGATTCTCAGGTTTTTTGTTGTTGTGACACCATTTATTTTTATTTATTTTTTTTTTATCTCTGCTGAAATGTCACCTTCTTGCCCTCCCCCCATTTGCTGTGATAGCCACCTGCTTCCTCACTGTGTTATCACCCTGTTTTCATATCTCAGGATATCACTGGTATTTACATGTTTGTTTGCCTGTTCCTCTGCCAGAATTTAAATTTTACAAGAGCAGAGGTCTTCCTTATCTTGTCTTCACTCTCTAGAACCATGGCCCAGAACAGGGCTGCCATAAACTAAGTTCTTGATTATTTGTTGGTTGAAGGAATGAGTAGTTTTTAAAAATTTAAATAGTCTCCGAAGGTATCTAGTTAAAGTTTCCTTCCCATCCTCCCTCATACCCCCTTCCCCCAGAGATAAGCACCATTACTAGCCTCATGAATATCCTTCCAGAGAGAGTCTGTGCGTTTATAAACTAGGAGTGATTATATCCCCCCACCTTCTTTTTACACAGTCGGTAGCAAGCTAAACTCTGATCTGTACCTAGCTTTTCACTGAATGGCTTGTCTTAGCCTTTCCTAGCCATTCATACAGATTTGCCACTATAATGATCTCTTGTTACATGTACCATAATTTATTTAACCACTCTCTCCATTTCTGGACTGTTTAGAAGTTTTCCGGTCTTTTGTCACTGCCAGCAGAGCTGCCGTGAACACCTTGTTAGGTAACATAAGTTATCCTCGTGATTCTGGTGGAACAGATACTGGGTCCTCATCCTGACCTCCTAGGCCACGGCCGCTGCTTCTCAGTTTCATTCACGAACCTAATTATCTTGGCCGCAGGCTGTGGGCCCGGTGACCCGCGATGTCATTTGCAGAGACCGGGATAGCGTGTCAGGGACGCCCCGGTGGGGAGGGCCCGGACTGGCTGCTGCCTTCTGCGACACCGCCGCTCGCTCCTTCGCGGCCGGGGCCCTCTAGCTGGCCACCGTCCACAAGATTAGCCTTTCTCTCATGTAGTCATCCAGAGGCGGCTCACCGCCAAGTTAGCCCCATAGCACTTCTGACCACTCTGTCGGCCTGTTTGGAAAGAAACTGAAGCTTAGCAAAGACCGCATTCTTCCTGTGAACCCGCTTTTCTGTCAGGGCCAAGGATTCTCTCAAGGCTTCTCCATTCAAAACAACCATAGGGAACTTCTGGCGTGATATCTTTCTGAAAATGCATAGAGCAGAAACTTACATCTGCCCGTCATGTATGTTTAAAGAGATATGAATGTGGCACTTTGTTTTGTCTTTGGAAACTCTTTTCCATCAGTTATGAATTACTCCCTCACATGACTCTGGTTGGGGAGGTCAGCGTCATTAAGTTGAATTCTGCTTAATAGAGCCTAGGAGACGAAGGATGCTTTACAATGATTGTGAAACCCTAGATCCTCTGGCACTTTCTGTTGTCATACAGATGAAAGCTTCACAAAAAATCGTTGTGATCGTGTTATACAGTTTAGAGGCCAAGGGAGAGAAGGTTTGAATGTCCCCCGCCCCCTTTTCTTTTTCCGTAGTGGCCCTTCTCAGCAAATCCAGAAACTTGATAAGCAGACCTTGCAAAACCATTGTTTCTTTGACAGCTGGATAAATGTGGAGTGTGTTTGAGAATGAAGACTATATATATATTTCAGAGATCCACCCAGTTCCTGACCTGCGGCTCGGAGAGGCCCGCTCGGGCTTAACATGATCCGCCAGTCACACTTTCTGTCTCTGTGCAGTTTCGGTTTCCTGAATCGCATGAGCCTTGTCTTTAGAAAAAGACAAGGACACAAATCCCAGGCCAGGTCAAACTACTGGCTAGCAGAGATGATTGGAGGCCTTGCCCCCTGAGACTGTGGCGTTAGAACCACTAGGGAGCTGTGTTCTGAGGTCAGCCGAGGCAAATGTTTTTGGAAAGGAAGTTTCACACACTGTTTATATTCACAGAGCCTCTTCTGTTGGGTCCTTGTTCACAGCTGAAACTGCTTCAGATCTCACAGACCTAGCACACTTTCTGCTGCCTGAGCTTACAGAAATCTGGGAGGAGGAACTGAGCTTTTGTGTGGTCTGGGGATAACCAGGAGTCCTTTCTAATGATGGCAGTAATCATGCAACAATCATTTTTAGTCTCCAATATATTTCTATCTTGGTAAGAGCCATAATAAACTTGACCCTTAGGATCGTGATAGTAAATGGACTAAAAAGATGAATTCCTTAGAATGACGAAGATTAAGTAGCCGTAACTGTTTCATGAGGGAGTCTATTTTGGGTTGATTGTGCTTCCCCTAATAAATACAGCTTTCCTTGAAGCCCCCAGAATACAAGGCTGTGTGTGACCGAGAACTGCTGGGTGAGTTGTTTATTCTAAACAAACTCACAGAGATTTTCTGCCCCGGGGGAGTCATCACATAGTTTTGGCCTTATTCTGCCTTCAGAGATCAGATGTTGTCATAACTGGGAATGTTTGTCAACTTTCAGGCCTTTAACGTTCTAGTAACCAGGTGCCCCAGCTTGTTGACTTTTTATTAATTGAGAGTGTTAGACTATCCTCTTCAGGCCAGGGGAGCGTGTTTTTGAAACATCACTAGGATCCATTAGATTAAAACAATGCCTCTTTGGGGGCATCTGGGTGGCTCAGTCAGTTAAGCAGCTACCTTTGGCTCAGGTCGTGATCCCAGGATCCCGGGATCTAGTCCCACATCGGGCTCCCTACTCAGTGGGAAGCCTGCTCTCCCTCTCTCACTCCCCCTGCTTGTGTTCCTGCTCTCACTGTCTCTCTCTCTCACTGTCGAATAAATAAATAAAATCTTAAAAGAAACAAACAAACAAACAGTGCCTCTTTGAAAGTCTTCTTCAAAGAGGGTTTCTTTAGAGATGTGGTTATCAATGCTTGAAGCCATTTGGGAGTTTCTTTCCTTTCCCTGTCACTTGCTGGAAATGTCATTGGCAAATGACAAGCAAGTTCTCTCTTTCAGCATCTGTGGGTACTGCCTCAGATAGCTTTCATCAGCATTCTTTTTTTTTTTTTTTTTAAGATTTTATTTATTTATGAGAGAGAAAACAAGTGGGAGGAGGGGCAGAGGAAGAAGCATAGGGGGCCGGATGGGGGACTCAGTCCCAGGACCCTGAGATCATGACCTGAGCCTAAGGTAGACGCTTAACCCACTGAGCCATTCAGGCGTCCCTTCATCAGCCTTCTTCATTAGGGGTAGGACCTTGCCTTCAAATGCTTTTTTAGAAGCTTTACCTTGTTCCTTCGGTGCTCTCATCTTCTAAGCATCTCAGAGAATTTCTGTCACATTAAAAATGGGTCTGTACCTTGAACGACAGTCGTTCACCAGTTTGTTTCAGGAATGGACTGAAAGCCCCCAATGGAATAGTAAAAAGAATACCGCCTCTATAACGGGGGCATTCACCTCCCCTTCATTATGCAGACTAATAAGACTATGAGTTACCCACTGTGTGCCAGGGAGGAGGTGGCCAAGTTGAAACAAAGCCCCCAGCTCGGTAAGCTTACAGTTTTGTGAACCATGGCTGGACACAGCTGAAGGCCTGGCTTCCTCGGGAGCAAGAAATAGGATGGAGTGGTAGCTCTGGGTAAACCTGTGTCCTAGAGAAATACTGATAACGAGGAGACAGAAAACTGAGAGCTGCAGAGGTTCTTTCCATGCGGCCTGGCACCCCCCTGCCTTCAGCCCCATGGATGCACCTGGGACAGACAGGTCTCCCAATGGCTGCCTCCATTTATTTATTTATTTATTTATTTATTTTAATTGAGTTATGTTAGTCACCATACAGCACGTCATTAGTTTTTGACGTAGTGTTCCATGATTCATTGTTTACGTACAACACCCTGTGCTCCATGCAATCCGTGCCCTCCTTAATATCCATCACCGGGCTCACCCATCCCCACACTCCCCTCCCTTCTGAAACCCTCAGTTTGTTTCCCAGAGCCCATATTCTCTCATGGTTCTTCTCCCCCATCTGATTCCACCCCTTCATTTTCCCCTTCCTTCTCCTATGTCCTCCATTCTCTTCCTTATGTTCCACAAATAAGTGAAACCATGGCGATTCAGTAATGTGGCAGGATAAAAATCAATGCACAGAAATCAATTGCTTTTTTATACACTAGCAATGAAACTGTAGGAAGAGAAATTAGAGAATCGATCCCATTTGTAAGAGCACCAAAAACCATAAGATATCTTGGAATAAACCTAATCAAAGAGGGAAAGGATCTATACTTTAGGAACTGCCTCCATTTAAAATAAAGAGACTACTTCAAATATCGTACATCCAAGAATCCCCAACTAATTTCAATGTGTGTAAAATTCTCTGATGTCCTTAGGAAGAGATTATATATAGCCATAGTTTTAATGAAAAAAACCGAGCTACTATGTATGTAGTGTTTTGGCTCTGAATAATAAAAAGAAGATTATCTGTTTGTTTAGGAATCAATTCAACCAAAACCAACATGGAAATAGAAGTAATTTTAAATGTTCAAGACATAGAAAGTACATACTCCAGTTCAAAGATTATGTTCTTTTATCCTCTTGATTTTCCATTTCATAGGGTAAAATCGAACAAAAGGACAACTACAGTATGGAACGGTTATCAAGCACGATCTGACCCAAGCAAACTTCCCAGTCCTGCTTAAATACCATCCTGCCAGGCCACACACCTGGATGGTTTTGACTCAGCAGATCAGAAGCCTGTTGGGTGAATTCATAAACCAGTTGGTCCAGCGAGTTACTCTTAGATGCTGTAAGACGGGACTTAACTTCTTTTCTTTTTTTTCTTTTTCCTTTTCCTACAGGGGGATGCTAAGAATGACAGCACGTCCAAGGCAATTCATAGCATATTTAAGAATGCAATACAGCTGCTGCAGGAAAAAGGATTTGTTTTCCAGAAAGATGATGGTTTTGATAAGCTATACTATGTAAGAGACCTGCAACTTTATTGTTTTCCTTCATAGATTTTTTTTTTGACATTTTTTTTTAAAGATTTTATTTATTTATTTGACAGAAAGATCACAAGTAGGCAGAGAGGCAGGCAGAGAGAGAGAGGGGGAAGCAGGCTCCTCGCTGAGCAGAGAGCCCGATGCAGGGCTTGATCCCAGGACCCTGAGACCATGACCTGAGCCGAAGGCAGAGGCTTAACCCACTGAGCCACCCAATGGGCACCCCGTTTTCCTTCATAGCTTTGATCACGACTATATTCATTCATTAGGAATACCTGTTTACTGTTTTTAAAAATCATTAAGGAGGTTCATAAAATAAGGAGTGAAAGTCAGCCCTTCTCTTTCCCCAAGGTGCCATTTCTTTTTAAAGATGTTATTTATGTATTTTAGAGAGCACAAGGGGGGACAGGGGGAGGGAGAAAGAATCTGAAGGAGACTTCGCATTGGGCACAGAGCCCAACGTGGTGCTCGATCCCATGCCCGGGAGATCACCACCTGAGCCAAAACCAAAAGTTTAACCCCCTGAGCCACCCAGGGGCCTCCCCCTGCTCCCCACCAGCTACCATTTTTAACAGCATGTCCTTCTAGACACTTACCTGTACATTTACAAAATGTACACATATAGATGCTGATGTGGCTTTTTTGAGAAAAATGTGCTTATCCTGCAAATTGGGACTTCTTGACCTTAATACTGGGCCAGATGGTGCCTGGCTGTGAGTGGCTTTCCTTTGCGTTGTAGGATGTCTTACAGCATCCCTGGCCTTCATTCACTAAACAGCAGTAGCAGCCCCCCGCTTGTGACAACCAAAAATTGTCTCAGGACATCGCCAAGTATCCCCTGAGACAGTTGAGAACCACTGCTCTCAGTAATGCCTGGAAGTTTTGGGGGGTGGGTTACCAGAATAGTACATCCCTGGCGTCCTTCCATGTCAGTACTTACTAATCTTCCTCAGTCCGTTCGACGTCACATGGCACTCTTTCTTATGGGTTCTTGCCCCACACTTGTAACCACTTCTTTCTGGTGGACATCGATGCTGATTCTGGGTTTTGCTCACACAGATAGTGTTGCTGTGGCGATCTTTGTGAATTCATGTAAGCGTTTCTGTAAGACTGGCTCTTAAAAGAGGAATTGCCAGAGCAGAGGGCATGTACCTTTAATCATCTGGTCAGCACAGTCTGACTGACCTCCCAGAAGGCCATACTCATGGACATTCCCACCAGGGGTACAAGTGCTTGCTTGCTTCATACTTCCGGAGTCGAAGGTTCACCTCTTGCTACCTACTTTTGATTATCAGAGGAGCCATGCTTTCAGTGAAAGTGGGCTTCCTCCTGACCACTGATGTTAGCAGTGGAGATGTGGCTTCAGTCACGAGTGATTCTCCTAGAGGCAGATAAAAATTCTGAGGAAACTGAGAAGTCTCACTATTTACAGACATGATTCTTGAGGGGAAGCGTTCCTTAATAGGACATTTTCTTAATGTTGATTTACTATAGTGAGTCCCCATTTTAGAGAGTTGTTTTTTTTTTTAATTAAGATATGTTTTAAATACTATTTGAGTAACTTTTAAGTTTGGGGTTTTTAAATTTTTATTTTTAAGTAATCTCTACACCCAAGGGACGCCTGGGTAGCTTAGTCAGTTAAGCGTCTGCCTTCAGCTCAGGTCATGATTCCAGGGTCCTGGGACCAAGTCGTGAGCAAGTCGTCAGGCTCCTTGCTCAGCGATAGCCTGCTTCTCCCTCTGTCTGCCTCTCCCCTCTGCTTGTGTGCGCTCTCTCTCTCTGACGAATGAGTAAATAAAATATTTTTTTAAGATTTTATTTATTTATTTGACAGAGATCACAAGTAGGCAGAGAGGCAGGCAGAGAGAGAGGAAGGGAAGTAGGCTCCCTGCTGAGCAGAGAGCCCCCTGACTCGGGACTCAATCCTAGGACCCTGAGACCATGACCTGAGCCGAAGGCAGAGGCTTCAACCCATTGAGCCACCCAGGCGCCCCAATAAAATATTTTTTAAAAAGAAACTCTTGCACCCATTATGGAGCTTGAACTCACAACCCTGAGATCAAGAGTCACATGCTTCACCAGCTGAACCAGCCGAGCTCTCCAGTTTTGTGTTGGGGTTTTTGTTTTATTTTTTAAGTACTACACCCAGGGTGGGGCTTGAACTCACTACCCTGAGATCAAAGGTGCATTCTCTACTCACGGAGCAAGCCAGGCACCCCAGGTAACTTTTGAAAAGGGTATTCTGATCTGTGTACAGGTGAGTGCAGACCACCTCCTCCTATGTGGAAAGGCCTGGTGAGGTTGGAGAAGCCCGTGCTGGGCAGCTCCCCTTCACGTGCCTCCCCCACCCCTCCCATTCCCCCTGGGAGGCTCCGGGTTGGCCCCCTGTGTCCATGGAGTAGAGAGCGGCTCTTCCTGGGCAGCAGGCCAGGGCTGAGGTGTGGCAGGGTTAGGCACTTCCTCCTGTGAATCAGTGTGAGCTGGAAAGGGGTGATGGAGCAATAATAGCTCTTTTCCTCTGCAGAACCATCCCCTCCCCCTTCTCTCCTCCCTTTCCACGTCCTGCCTGGGCTGTAGGTTTCTGTTTTCCGGAGGGCCTTGCCCTGGGGAAGTAGTTATCGCAGTGCTGTGGATACTTCTGTTTTGGTAGCACTTTCCTGCTTTCCGCAGCTCTCACCACCACACCCCCCCCCCCCCCCCCCCCCCCCCCCCCCCCCCCCC